>NW_027113995.1:452158-462124 GCF_000696795.3 Halyomorpha halys
ACAATAATTAATCTTATGGCTGATTTTTGTTTTTGTTCAACAAAATTTTTGTTCAATTGTTTCTCAAATAAGAAATATAAATATACACAATTTTGATCCATTTAACTCTCAATCGAAACGTTGGAGTGTTATTTAAGAATAAAAGTTGAGAGTTAAACGGATCAAAATTGTGTATATTAATAATAAAATAAACCACTCTCAACCAATCATATAATAAATAATTAAAGAAATATTAAGTTCCAGTGTCTTTATGATTAGTTTAAAATGTTTATTTATTCAATATTTGATAGGGTGACTGCGTAATAGGTAATACATTGCTCATATATTTATGTTTAATATAACCCTCTATCAAAAAGGCTTTATAGTCCATGAAAAATATGATATTAGACTGTAATTCTAAAGTAGGCTATAATCCTAAAGATTATATTTTTAAGATGGTTAATAGTTTTAAGTATTTCACTTTTTTAAGTCATTTTTGCTTAAATTCAATATTCATCTCATAAAGTTTGAACTGAATTTTTATCTCATTTTTTCGGACGTCATTCTATAAACATTTTTAATATTCTCTCGTTTATCCGTGCTTTTAGAGAATTTGTGATAACTTTTTATCCTTCCTCAGTAGGATTTTGTAGTGTGGTGTCAGAAGAGGAGCATATACTTGTGATTTATACTCGTTTAGATATGATTAGTGGCTCTATTAAGCTTATTCACTTCAGAGTAGAGCGGTGGTGATAACATAACCTTTTTTAATTGTATTTAATTTTAGAGAATTTTGGTTCTAATTGTTGTCTTACTGTTCAGTTTGGGATTTGAACTATATCTAAATGTTGTGTATACGAATCTTATTTTATGATTGTGGATGTCAATTTAAAATTATTTCTACTCCATAAGTTCAGTGGTCTTTTTAGTACCTGGGATGTGATAATTATTCCTACATTCAGTTCGATAACTCTAACTTAATGTTGAATAGTTACTTCTCTACCTTGCTTTAAAAGTATTGATCTACAGACTTCTACTTCGATAATTCCTGCGGTTGTTATAAAGCTATAAATTCTTCAAAGCAAGAGTGTTCTGTTTGAGCTGAAAAGGTTCATTCATGTTTTCTCTACTTATCTATTCATTGATACCATGTAAAATAATCTGTTTTATTACTATTAGTTTTTTGTTTTACAATTTTAATCTTTTCTTGAACCTTTAATACACCTTTTTAACATTAAAGCGATGAAATTTAGTTTCATATTTTGATTTATTAGATTAATTTTAGAAAAATAGAAACATGTCTTTAATTGCCTTTGGTTTATGGTGTTTTTATTTATCTTTAGCAGCAGTAACATGCCAACTGTTAGGTCTGAAGGACTTCATCTTATCTCGCAGTTCCATTTCCTAGGCCCCTATTATCGGTAGCAACGATCTGAAATGTCTTGAGTACACAAGTATATCTTTTGAATAATTTATCTCGTCCTCAATGAGAGTTGAAAGCTTTTGCAAAGCAATTTATATGAGTCAATTTTCGATATCTTCGCATTCAATATCAAGTGCCCTTTTGTTGTCTAACTAAATAATAATTTTTCATAGCTTTGCAGTCTATGATATTTATTTTGTTCATCGCTTGTTGGTTTCCATAAATTCTTTATAATCATTATTTCACCATTTTTTTAAATTTACAACTTTTTTTTTTTTTGAAGCAAAATAAAGAAAATTTGTCCACCCTCGGAGAGTCTTAAATCCACTACCTGATAATGACGAACTATTGCTTGATCATGGTGGGATCAACAGAAAGCATTAATCCCCAGATTTATTCCCAACCGAATGAAGGATTGGTTTTAGAAACACCTCTTTATTTATGCTTGGTGTGTCCCAGAGGGTCCTCTGACCCCAAGGTCGATCTACACTGACTGTATAACAGATAATAAGTTATTGTCACGCGAGTTGGGAGTCCAGTGAATTATCCTTTATCTACTTTGCACAAGTTAAGTTGTTTATTTATATGCATGAGTCGCCGGTGGCAAAACACCGATAGTCGGATAATTACAATTTTAGGAGAATGAAAAAATAAACGCATATCTTCTTACTCAAAAGACCTTTTTTTCTCGATACTCGGAAGACAGCAAGAATGTTATCAGATCTAATTGAGCGATACCAAATTATATTCTCAGGTTGTGCAGAGGAAAATGTTCTGGTTTTAATTTTAAATCTGGTTAAAATTTTTCACGAAATTAAATAAAAATCCCAGTAATTAATTGTACAAAATGTTAAAGTTATATAGTATACGAATGTTATCGTCAGGTTTAAGGGATAATATTCGTTTCGGGATTTATGTTCGTTACACAATTGTTCATTAAAGAAAGAGTATCAAAATATTTAAATACGTCGAACAATGATTTTTTTCCCAGGGCAATCATCATATTTTTAATGCTAGATCATCCATCAATACTAAATGTGGAATGCTGTTCATAATATTTACCATCTTTGAGATCATCTCATTGGTACCCTTTTTTCTTTTATTGTTTAGGGGCGGCAGCGTGAAACACTTCTGACAAATGTAGTTCTTGCGAGAAAGATTCCAGATTTATTTGGCTATTGCCGAATCGATGTATTTTTTTGGAAATTATAGGATCTGTAGTGTTTCTGACAGAATTGGTTGCGTAATCATTTGCGTGTTGCTGCATAATCTATCCTGGCGCCTCTTAACTAATTTTTTTGATTTTTGGACTAGTGGGTTATTTGCTAGCAACCATTCATATATATATTTTATTAATCATTTCGGATGGTATTTACTGAAAATTGGTTTTTCTTAAATTTTTTGCTATTATGTTCGTCTGAATGAAATTTATAGTCTTCATTTTGTGAAAAATTAGACTTTTTAGCTTCATTCATAAATTTTGTACTTATTTTGCCTGCCTCATCGGGAGGAGGTTATGTAAAGGAAGGATAATTATTTACTTTTTAATCATATGATTGATACTGATATGTTAGGAGGAATAAAATTATAGTTATAAAAATTGTTATAACAGAATTTCCCAATTAGCGGGTATGTTAATCATCATTGTATTTTCATGATATCTTCAGATCGATATTATCTTGCTTCCTCATGACCTGAGGTATAAAGTAGGTGTATGATTAGATGCATTCATGCAGGAATAGAAACAAATATATCTTAAAAATTTTAAATTACTACTTGCAATTTACGTTTAAACAACCAGGAACAAATCTGGTTCCCTACCTATTTGTAGTAAAATATGTGTTTTGCTAACAATCTACAGAACTAATCCGATTTTGATGAAAGTTTCTCGGATAGTGCGGGTTGGTACCTAATTGGTCCCCATATAGATTTCAACAGATTACTATTTTCGCTTTTCGAAATAAATGTGCCATATTCAAGGCAAAATATTAGAATTTCTAAGTAGCATGCTTTTACAATCCAATTAACTACTTGATTGAATTGAAGTTCTTTGCATTGGAGATGTCATGTTGGTACTAGTACAAGAGCCGGGAAGAAAAAAAGGCAGTTATCTCGCCTCAGTTTTTGATTACTTTAATGAAAACTAGGTATAATTACTAGTCCAAATTAATGAGTCTGCCAAGTATAGGTAGGAGGAATAAAAAATGGGGGCTGTGTCAAAACCTTAAAAAACATTAAATTTTTCATTCGCAGCTCTATATCTTAAAAACTACTAACAATACTAGAAAATCTAAGAGAACATTCTTTAAAGAAGAGTAAATTTTCTGAAATATTAGCCCTAAAAGTACTATTTACGTCCAATAGTTCTCGAAATATAGCTTTTTAAAAAGCAAAATTTTATAATATATATAAAATATTAATTTCTAGTTGTTCGTATAAAATGTTGGGTTTTTGAAAAAATAGATCTCTAGATCCATAAGACGCACATATGTCTGCCAACACTCAAAATAAAGGAAATTTAATTTGTTATAAAGTAGTTTATGAAGTGTCATAAACTACTTTATAGCAAGTTAAGTGTATCTTCGTAGGGGTAGTAGTTTTTATGATATTCACATATGAATATGGCAAATGAAAATTTGTCCGAACAACTATAAATCAATTTATTTTAGCACATTTCATGTCTACGAAGATAAATATCATTAACTACTTTATAACTAGCTTTTTTATTTTATTTTATACCAGATCGGCCAGGTATGGGCCTTAATGGTTGATATAACCTTTATATTATATATATATTTTTTTAACAGTTGACTATGGGGGGGTATATAGTCTCGTACAAAAGCACCCCTAACTTTATACAATATTATTATTAAAAGAAGAAGAAAAATAATAAAATAAATAGATAAGAGTAATGTTTCTTAATAAAAGAGGAATGTAAAATTAATAACAAAAAATAATGATATTGGTACACTTAAATAAAACAAACAATTGCCCTCTAATAGTGAAAAGAAACAAGTTAATTTGAAAAAGGGACGAGAGAAGAAAATAGAAAAAATAAATAAATAAAAAATAATAATGAATAAATAAAATGAGTAATAATGAAAAGTATAATGGAGGTAGTGTGACTATGAATTAATTTTATATTTTTTAAAGTTTATAACAGAATGTCCTGCAGCAGTCTGGGCATCAGTCTTCGGATTGAGGTTGGGTTTCCCAGGTTGTAGGTCACTGCTCCTTTAACTGTCGGCAACTGGGAGTGGAACTTCATGAACCGTTTTTTGATATAATCCTCTATTGACTACATATGTAATTCGTGATGCAATTGGGATTTCTTATGAACCAAGGAGCATTAACTGCGATTCGTAGGACTTTATTTTGAAAAGATTGTAGTTTTTTTCTTTTCGTGAAGGATGCCGCTCCCGAGACTTCACAGCCGTACATCAGCAGTGGCCTGAAAATTGTTTTAAATATAAGAACAGTTGTTTCTGGTTTTAGTTTGGAATTTCTGTTGTTAGGATAGGATATAGCAAAACTAGCTTTAATTTGAGTGCTAATAGACATCTTTACGTCAAATGGTTTTTGAGATATGAATTTTTCAAAATAAATTCACTAACTACTGATCTTTCAGTAGCCATACAACATACAACATTTTTATGAAATGTTGCTTTTTAAAGAACTATATTTCGAAAACTATTTAACGTAAATAACTCTATTAGAGCTCATATTTAAGCAAATTTACTCTTCTTTAAATGACGTTTTCTTCGGTTTTCTTGTGTTGTTCCTACTTTTTAAGGTATAGAGTTCTGAATGAAAAATTATGTTTTTTTTTATCGCTTTTTGAAGCAGCCGTCATTTTTTATTCCCCCTACCTATACTTGGCAGACTCATCAATTTTGACTATTAATTATACATAGTTTTCTTCAAAGTAATCAAAAATTGGGGTGAGATAACTGCCTTATTTCTCCTCTTGGGCTCTTGTACAATAGGGATCTGTTGCCGCAGACTCTTAGGGGTTAGTTGTATAGCGCGCTTGCGCAGCGGCCACTCCCCCCTCCCCGGATCACTTTTAGCTTCTCTTTCCCGTTTTGGTCGCCGGTTCAGTCTCTGGTTTAGTGCTACGTTGTTAAGATCGAGCCAGGGATAAACATTTGTATTTACGTGCGTGTTCAATTTTTTTCATAAATTAATTGTTTTCCAGAAATATTCGTCTAGATTAGAATTCCTACTCCTTAAAACTTCTATTTCAAACCGTAAGTTACTCCTCTATTGTAGTTAATATTAGTTGATTTGCTTCTTTCGATTATACCATAATAATCTACACCATTATATAACAATTGAACTTTTTTAATGTATTAAAATATTTACGTTAAATGCAAGGGAATTGAATGAATGGGTAATTTGAAAACAATTTACTCCCTGATTAAATTTACTACATTTTTATATTTAGTCATTAAATTTAAATTTATCTTATTGTAAAAATTAGTGTGTTGATTTATACAAATATTCCAGTTTGTTTCGTGTTTCAAATACGTACACGTGGTTGTCTAACTGTTTGTTTAAGAAACGATTATTTACTGAGTCGACAGCGATAGAAGTATCGTGCCAACTGTAGTAAGTTGATGTAATTGATCAAACATTTATTGTGTAATCTGTTTCTTTTATTTTGTCGGTGCAATGTCTGAGCAATATCTCGACAAATTTCGCTATCTTGAGTTTTGTTGCATTTTAACGTGGGTTTTCTATTATTTTTGTCATAAACGTTTGACTGAATATATGAATAACTAAATAAAAATGCAAAATGTTCAATGGACGTATATATAAATTTAAAAAAAATAGTTGCTATTTATAATCTGCAATCTTAACTCACACACGATTCTCAGAAATTTTCATATACGCCGCTTTTCAGATACGCATTTTCTTTCGACATTGGACCGAATGATATTAGTTTATTGTTTTAATTTGCAGATTTTTGTTTAAATTGTTCATTTAGTTTTGCTCTCTTATAATTACGTGTCTTATATATTTTATATATTTATTGTTTTTCACTAAAAAGATTTGTAAACGTCATTGACCTTAAGTTACCCTTATGGTGTTACTCTAAATTCAAAGAATGCCAAAACAAATGTATGTCGTATTACTTTTAAACTATTTTCAAAATTGATATATAGGGAGATGGTCAGGGTTCCGCAACCCTGACCATCTCCCTATATATCAATTTTTACGGTCAACTATACATACATATATAGAATATTTTCAAAATTTATTTGAGAGTTATTAAATGTGGAATTAACCTTGTTTTTTTATTTAAAACCTGTGAAGTTTTTCGGGGAAGATTTAAGCTATATTTTACAATTGATTTAAATTATCAAAGGAAATAGATTCTTTGCTTATAAAATCGTCTTTTCTTAATCATTTCGAATGCAATTGTAGTTGAGACATGCCATAAATTTTTAATGTTCGAGTATTAATATTGAAAACGTTATTTTTATTTTTTATTCTTCTCAAAGATGTTTTTGGACTTGATAGTTGATGGGATATAATGTTGTTAATAAATATTACATAAGAACTTTTAGGGAACTATTTTGCCTGATAGCAAATTGGAGATCGCATCTCCCTTGTTTTGGAAATTCAAACCAACTTAAGTTATGTTTTTTTTTTCAGTATTTTTATAACTTTAAATCTTCGCTCAACTCCTTATACCCGATACCTATATACCCTCTTATCCTCATTTAATCTATATCAATAAAATTTTAATGTGTATTAGTTACTTAAAAAAAAAAAGTATTAGTTACTTATCTAAGATCTCCGAAAGTTCTTTACCTACATCTGACTGCAGGATTATTAAAATCCACATTTCAATTTTGTTGTATTTGATTTTTTACTTTTTATTTATTTCACTCGATTAACTACACTTCGAAACTTATTACTGTTTGGAGAATACAAACTTATTTATTTACTCCTGGAAGAAATGTAAAGTATAATTTTAATAATATTGTTTTGAGATGTTACTTGTTTTTTATTTTTGGACATAAGTGCTTTCCCACGGTAGCTCTAAAGACTTTTTTTGTTCTCCTGTTCGTCCCTCAACTACCTTAGGTATACGAACTATAGATCAGTGAGGTCTCTAAGTGTTTATTTACGTTTTAGGGACCTCAGAGTTCAAGTAAGTCTTTCAAAATACTTTCTCCTCGTTCCCTACGGTGTAAGTTATAGTAATTAAAGTTTTCTCGATGAAAACGTGCAAGTAAATAGTTGGTAGTTGAGAGTTGTTAGAACACCTAGTTCGATCAATAATTTTCTGGGGTGGAAAGATGGGCATTCGAAGTACAAGCCGTAGTATAATCTAAGTAAATAAGAATTCCTCTTTCTCTCTTTAGAGTTTTGTTTAACTGCACAACGAATGATTTTTCCATATTTATATAACTCATATTTATAATATTAAAAACATGTGCACCTATAAGTTTTAACGTTGTATCAGAAAATTCGTTTTATGTTTATGTAAATTTTCTAAATACTCTGGAATGATGACTGGCAATGGATCACTTTGTAGTTGTAAAAATTTAAATAAAGAAGTAAATGAAAATATATAGTTTTTTGTATTAGTTAAGACGAAAGATCATTCGAATTGGCAAACAATAAGGAAGTAAGTGGATGAAAAGAAAAACTTTTTTTTGTAATACATGCATTAAAAATTATTTTAATAGTAGAAATTAATGGATGGAGGTATGAATCTAAGACAAACTTAGTTTAATGTTTATATTGTTCTTTTTTATGCTGGTAAACTCAAATTTTAGCCTCTGAAAACTACTACAATTTAAGGTTTACAATAATAGAAAAGTCTCCATTTTCCTAAAAGTTACATAACACCTTCCAATTATGTCTTCATATAATGAATAATTACAATAATGGTCCGATGATTTTGTTTATAAAACAATAAAAATCCATTAACTGTCGATGATAGTTCATTCGATAACTTGAATTGTGGGATTGAAGTCAGACATAACCTAAAACTTGTAGCGAGTCTTAAGCTGCACTTCGATTCATTGGACACGCCCACTCCTCCTGTGTATCAATCACTATTATGCAAGAGCTAATTCGTTGGCAGTTCTAAAGAGTTGTCCCATTTCGGTATTGAATATAGCATCGTTCTACATATTCAATACCGAAATGGGACGACAACCATGCTGTATTTTAGCGTTCTGAAAAATAGCCATACCATTTTGGGTGTCGAAATGCAAGGTACAGATGGTAGTTTCCCTCAGTATTAGCTTTTTTATATTTTTTACTAACAAGGCTAATCTGTTCCTGATTTGTCCAAAACAGAAGTTTATATAAATGTTATTATATAAAAGTCAGATCAATGTGTGTGTGTCTTCAGGGCTCCATTGCTAGAAATAGAGAAGTCGTCGGAGTATTCGTAATTATTGACCTAAAAAACATCTTAATCGATTGTTACTGCCTGCAATTGGTTCTTTTATTGAAACTGTAAATGTGCCTCTACACGCTTGCCAAACAATGGTATATTCAAGCATGCGCAAGTGAATTAGATGCTGTCCCGTCGGTTTCTTCACGTTTGTTTTTAGCTTGCAATTTAGTAGAACTGCCAACAGATGACTAATTGTGGTCTTCGTGTTTTAACCAGTTAAATAATTTTGGATCCAATAATTAACTCTTATTTAAGATTGTATATTTTTGAGGTAATTGCGTTGTTTCAAATCTGGTTAATTAACATCAGCAGTTTATTTTTTATTTAACATAGCACAAATATGTTTTCAAGTAAATTTTATGTGTGTAAATAATTAAATAAAAAAGTTTTCGATAAAAATTCTAGAACAAAGGTTGAATTTATTGGTTATGTAGTGTAGATCTATTTATATGAATTGTTATCATATACATTGCTCATATTTACGTTTTCTTTTCATTTTTACTTATCTTTATTTTATTCCTTTTTATAATGGAAATAGAGTAAATGGAATGTGATCAACAAAAGAGAATGTGATCAACAAGCGTGTTGATACGGACGTTGTTTGTTCCTTTGTTTAATAAGCATTTGTAAGTCATGGATTTGCGGCAAGTGGCAAACATATAGAACAAGCAAAACAAGTTCGATAACGTGTGTTCAATTAAATTAATATTTTAAACTTTCATTATTTTATTAATGATATTTTATTATCTTTGAATATTTTTTCTTTATTTCATTTTGTGTTTATTTAGGGTTGACTAAGGTTTAGTAGAAAGTTAGGAGTATGTTGGCGCGATTGGGAAAACCTCTTTTCAGAGAGGTTGTCTTGTTTGTGATTTGTTGGTTCTGTTTAATGAACTACCTCCGGCGTAAAACAGAATTACCTAAATCATAATTCTGTTTAAAGACCACTCTTATTGGGCAGGAAAGGGGTTGGTAATTGATAGAAAGAGCTACTATGGCGCTGTTTCTCACTCGTGAGCTGGAAAGAGCCGCCATAATATTTTCCCGGATCATTCGTCATTCACTGAGATAAAATATGATCTTGAAGTAGATCTTCAATGCAATATTTCTTGATATGGTTTATTTTAAAGTTGAATAT
>NW_027113995.1:462174-465604 GCF_000696795.3 Halyomorpha halys
ATAGATCATAATCAGTTCTTTGATGTTAATAATTTAACAAGGAACCCTCTTTTTCTATATGTATGTATCGTAGAATATGTCCATGTGTTCGGTACTTATGGAGTATTGTGATCATTTGAATCTTGTGTTATGAAATAATGAACAACGACAATGTTTTCTAATTTAAGAAAGGAAATAAAACGGATTTTACAGTTTTCATTTTGTCTACATTTTTTCTCTATGCAGTGATCTGATCTCAGACTATCATTGGAATGAACTATCGTTCCCCACCAAGTTAAACAATGACGTGTTTATCGTTGACCGTAGATTAAATTTGAGGAGAAGATGGTAACTCAATGAAAATGACTCAAATAAGTAAAACTTAAATACACATACACCCTTGTTTATGTTCATTATTACTCCACTGAATGCTCCACCCAACATTTCATAATAAATAAACAATTGTAGACACTTACATATAGTTTGTATACAAATTGTCCGTACTTTTAGCACCGCGCCTCCTTGACAAAGAGTTCTTGTCTCGTGATAAATAAGTTGAAGTTGTTTTAATTTATCTTTCTAAAGATTTTTAGGTTCATTTTTGAATTACGAGCAATTTCGTTTGGTAAGCTCATGAGGTGGATACTTATTATTTCTTTAAAGTAAAAATCGAATGCATTGATTGATACAAACAATATCCTGACACTACTTCTCCTAGTGAGTGAAAAACTTAATTTTTTTTTGTGAAACGATAGAAATCTTAATAGCGATATGGAAATATATTATGACGGTGTCCACGCTTCTCTTAAAAATGTTTTATTATTTTTCAAATTTATATAAGCACTTAGAGATTGTTATTTACAAATAAAATAATAAAAAAGGATATAATTCAATTGTTGTTATGTTCTTCAGTTGCTTAAGGAATTTAGTAGTAAACATTAATTTGATATATTTAACACTAGATCACATATATTTAACATATCATATAAAATATTTTTATATGATAGTGATAGTGTTGATTAATCGGAAATTAAAAGTTTTAAAAATTAATGAAGTTATGAAAAAGTAGGGTGATTTTGACTTGCAATTAATGACCTGGGCAGAATAGCCTGCAAAATATTTTTGATGTATGATGCGAATTTATATTTGAAGGATGGCCGATTTGGCCAAAACGTTGGACTATTGATATAATTAAGAGTGTTGAGACTAAGCATTTATTTAACAGATAAATATGTCTTTTAGAATCATTATGCAAAAACCAATCAATCTTCAACAGGGGAGGTGAGCTGTGAAAATCCCAGGAAGCAATTAAATGTTCATACTTGTACATTCTAATCCCAACCTTCCCATCCTTTCTGGACTTTTCATAATAAAACCCTTCTTCAAGATCACAAGTTTGTTGGCATAAAATATTTCCAGGGAATACATGGATCAAAGAGAGGAACATAATTTTTGATTTTTCCAGAAACAACAGTAAATATTGAAATTTTGAAGTTTTCCATAATAAATATTTTCATTTCCACTAACCTCTACAACATCAATATTGGTTTATACATTATCTATTAAAATATAATCAAAACTATAAAATGTTGGTTTAAATAATTAAAGAAAAATAATAATCATTGGGGTTCATAAAACTACCTCCCTGGAAATTCTCATCTCTCTAGTAACGGTTAAAATAAAATAAATATTAATATACAACATTGTCATAATAAAAAAGAATAAAGCAATAATTTTCTGTGTTTTTTTCAAACATTAGATATGTTAGTTATAGTAAAGTATAGTCCATATAAATTTATGACCACGTCCCCTCTATGAGGAAGATTGACTCCTATTCTCGTGAAAGAATCTATTCAAGTTTTCATGATACAAAAACTTAAATGCTGTTATTAAAAGGGAAGATGCAAGAACCAGAACGAATTGCTCATTGAAACAGAATCAGCCGGTTGTGAAATATAACGGGTGCAATTGAATAGCCAAGTTATCTTCCTAATAAAGAAATTTTTCATGCATTGCAATAAAGTCTGATATACTTTTCTTTTCTATTATCTAGTGCATGCCTCCCTTTCAATGCTTAGATTGTAATAACTGTAAGATGTTATATTAGTAATTGCTGTTTGCTCAATAAATTATTGTACTGAGGTTTTTATGGTTTCCATAATTTAGTATTGATCCACGAATACTTCGTTGTCGGTGAACTTATCTGCTTTTCAGATCACAATAAATCGATTCGTTAGTAACTGAAATCGCGCGATATAAACTGGTATACTTTTATAGAAAATTCAGGATAATCTCTTTTAGAGTTACATCCTAAGGGCAGTTCCATTTTTCCATTCTGATAAACAAAATGATTACTGACCTTATAATTTCATTTATTCTGAATCGCAAGAAAGATGTCATGTTCGGTTAATCCTCACAGTGACAACATGTAGGTCTGAGGGACCCATAACAGTATTTATTTGTCATTCATTTTTATGATATAAACTAATTTTTTATTTTAAGTTTAACATTCTATGCGAATAAATAAATATTTACAGTGATCAACGCTTGAAATTAAATGATTTGTTGATAAAAAGTAAACGCATAATTGTAACTAGGTCCGATAGATCTACCTGTCCCGTTGCAGGTTCAGGGAGTAACTATTTTATTTTTATTTAAAATACTTTTTATTTATTGATATATATTACAATCTGCCCAAAGTTGTGGGCAATAGGTAATAGTGATGAATGATCTCATACATACTAAAATAAATAAATGAATGAAAAAAAAAACTCTCTTAAAATATATACAAACAGAAGAATAAACAAAATGAACATAATCAAACTATGTGTATGAAAGAAAAGAAAAATAACATAATGATAAAATAATATAGTCTCTAGTCACATTTACACTCTAATATGCAATATTTACACAATCGATCTGAGGATCCCTGAGCCCACTCTATCCCCCACGTGTGAGGGATCAGAGCTCAAAAGATCAGGGAGTAACTAAAAAATATATAATAAATATCTAATATGATTATTAAGTCCACAGGTATGTTAGTATTTTATTTTATATCAAGTGCCATAACGGGGAAAGTTAAATTTATAGTAATAAGGACTATGTGGCGCCATATAGGAACCAACTAGCCACGGCGCCACCTATGAAGCACAGTGGGAACGATCACCTGATAGAGCTAATTCCTAACTAGTGCGGACCGGCTGACTTGGTAGGATATGTGTTGGGTCTCTTTGTTTCTAACCTAGGTGTAGAAACACGTAACGCAACGTAAGCGAACTGTAAGATTTCCGACTGCCTCTCTTACAACAACATGGTGACTCTCCATTTACATGAAATCAAAATTAACTCTTCCACCTCATCAATATAATTTACTTTTAACAATATCAATCTTAAATTAACCAACAATGGGGATGTCGTACATCCAATACCCGTGGTAATATCCTTTCCAGAG
>NW_027113995.1:467864-468992 GCF_000696795.3 Halyomorpha halys
TGTCACCTACAGCAAATTTACTTGTTGTATATATGTGTATACAGTTGTAAATATCAATAAATAAATTATTAAAAAAAAAAAAAAAAAAAAAAAAATTAACCAACTAACTAACTTTATATACATTTCTTTTGCCTACCCCCTTTACGCTAGATGATCTCTTTCAATTTTCAATATATCAGTCCATTGCTATCATTGTTTCTTTTCTCACCTTACAAAACCCCATCTGTTATGGATAATTCAAAATAGCACCAGGTCTGACGCCCACATATTTTGGATTTTAGTGAAGGCCTAACCAAAATAATCAACCAGATTAATCAACACTATCACTATCATATAAAAATATTTTATATGATATGTTAAATATATGTTTATATGATAGTGATAGTGTTGATTAATCGGAAATTAAAAGTTTTAAAAATTAATGTTAATTAATAAGTTTTGAAAAAATAGGGTAATTTTGACGTGACAAGGATACCATTTGATTTATTTAATAAATAAATACCAGTCTCAAGAAATTGAGAAAAAAAAATTATATTTAAAGACATATTTATCTTTAAAACTAAAAGGCCCCAGGGGGAATTCCGAGCTTAATCTTGGGGTTGGATTTTCGACATAAATTTAGAAATTTGTAGATAATATTTTTAATGAAAACAAGAATTAATGAATAAATGCGAACCCATAAATTTATTTTTGTACGAATTCACATAAAGTTCACTTTGCTACCTAACTTACCAGTTAGTAGTACCTAAAGGCAAGGAGAGTGCTGCTTTTTTCAACTTACTATTAGTGCTGCGCGAGTTCACCCTCTATATTACTTATTCATGTGGGCTCCCCGTATTATTAATGAAATGAAATGAAAAAATAATTTTATTCTGGGACATATGTCCCCTAAGAATAATTACATGGTTCATTTAGTGAGATTTTTATCTGACGAGCGTTTACAAATTTTCAGATAGTAGAATGAAATTACATTGGTATATTGGCTTTACTACTGTTTATAATGTTAATCAATCCTGCCTATTTATTTGATTACAAAGAAGTGGAGGTTTGTTTATTCAAAAAATGAAGGAATAGGTGTTTTTTAAAGGAGAGAAATAATAAATATCTAATATGATTATTAAGTCCACA
>NW_027113995.1:470303-480012 GCF_000696795.3 Halyomorpha halys
AGGGAGACAAAGTTTGATTATCTTTACAGGAACATTGTCTGGGCCGTAATCGTTAGTTCTGGACTTGAGGACTGCTGAGATTAAATCTTAAATATTATTATATCTTCTAATTAATTTCTGAATACGATTTACGTAATATTTGATTTAGTTATCTTGTTTTTCATCTATCATTGGTGTTTTTTTTATTGGTTCACCGTATCCCTACTAATAATTTATCTAAACCAATGATTGAGATTTGGAGATTACTTTTACTGCTTATGGCACAAAATAAACACCATCCGTCCTTTATTCCGAAATTGCGCCCGATTAGAGGTTTTATATCGGCCGATGTCTGGAACATTAATGAAGATGATAAGTTAAAAAAAAAATTAATTTATGACAATATCTACTTTTTTAATGTTTTTCAATGAAATTTGTCCCAAAGAATGATGCTACGTTTTGGATTGAGATTGATTTTTTAATGCATTATAAAATTAGATACCTTGCTTAGATTTTTAAATACTTGCATTTACTTATTTTCAAATCATATTACCCATCTAATTATTATATCATGCAAAGAGTTTGCACAGACCATTTTTTTTTCTAAATGTCTTGAAACAGCCGTCATTTGTATTCCCCTTACCTATACTTAGCAGACTCATTAATTTTGACCCGTAACTATAACTAGTTTTTATCAAAGTAATCGAAAATTGGGGTGAAATAAATGTTTTTTTTTCACCAGGCTTGTACTGTATGTTCTTGTAGTCTGAATTCTGGGTTTGGATAATCGATCCTCTTGGTGAACTTCTATCCACATGACCGATCACCCCAGACCGAAGTCTGATTAGTATAAATAGTATGAACTATGGTTCTTAAAATTACATTGTAGTTTGCTGTTACAATCCTTCTAGTTATTTCTGTTCTAATATTTATCTCGCTTATCCTATGTGTCCGATATTTAAATAATAAATAAATATATCGTTTCATAGTTAGTATCATGTTTTTATGCATTTAATTTTAAGTAAACGTTATATGATCTCAACTTATTTAATTTTCATATTCAGTTTTCATCGGTTCCTTGGTTCAAACCACACGATTTTTAAAGAGTGATATTTCGTGATTAACAATCAATTACGTTGTGTATGAGTTTTTTTCATTATGAATGAATATTTTCTGGTGTTTTATGTGCAGTCCTGGGATATGAACAGATGTTATTCGGGCACTAATGTGTTGCCCACCTTCACATTGCATAATGTCTTCGAATTGCCGAAGAGATGCCCCTCTTTGGGAAGGGGGGAGACAGGAGGGGTGCTACGGACAGACCAACACGATCGAAGCCGCTACGTGACTGGGATCACGCTTTGCTGTTGCATACCATGGATGGGCTTATCTTGCAATCTCTTCATCATCTTATCTCGACCATCTGGCCCTCTACATACATTTAAGTTGATTTACAAATTTACTTCAGTTGGCTGTAACTTTTGTTCAAAATTTACTAACAATATAAAGCAGGAGATGGTTGGTGGTGCCTTGCATAGTTTAGGATAGTTGCAATATTAAGGAAGGATCAGGACTGTAGATTTAGGTATTGTATTTTCACTATTCACCAACAATATTATATTGCAACCCTGAACATCTCAACTAGAGGCCGAATTTCTTTGCGTTTACGTCTTTTTGTTCCCTAGCTTCAAATTCAACTAAACCTTGAAAAAAATTCAAATCATAAAAAGGACTCTCTATTGATACTCTGTGAAATATAAACCATTTCACAAAATTGCACTTTACGGAGTTACTGTACGAATTGCCTCATTTTGGAGATTTTCTGCTCGAAATTTAATTTCTGTTCATTTTATGAGATTGAACTATGAAATCATTGTTTAAATTGGTACGAACCGCACGAAAACTCAGTCAACGAATGCATGGAGGATTTGTTCACTTAATAGTTTGTTTATGGCCTATAACTTGAAATGATTTCCTTATACTCCTCAAAATTAACCTATTGTTTCCTTTCCAGGCTGCTGAAGTGAGATTCTATCTCCGGTAATATTCATTTGGTTTTTGTTTTCAAGTGTACAATGTTGTATTAAAACGCATTTATTAAGCTAAACTTGTTAGAACTCAATGCCAGAGCGATCTAAGGTAGCCAGTGGATTAGGAGGTTATTGTGGATTAAAACATGTACAGTAGCTAGGTTTAAATCCCACAGATATAAGGGTTTAAAGAGGTGAACAGTTATTATATGCGTAGGGACCAAACTTGTCCCTTCAATGTCAATCGATGTACTTATTTGCAGGCGAAATAATATGTAGAATGACTGTGAAAAAAAAATCGGAAAAGTAGAAACGATGTAAATAAAACAATAATACAATAAAGTTTTAATACCTGATACTTAAAATGTTTATGGTGATAAATATTTCATTTCATGACACTTTGTATTCTGTCATTAATTAACTATTCGTTTATTTCAAGTAAATTCTGCTTCATTTCGATAAATTCGAAGTTATTAAATAACAGTACTGGAATTATAATAAAATATATAAAAAAAAAAAATGTCGTCATCGTCATTATAATTTACAATTCGGTATCTCATTATTTCCTCTAACAATATTGAACGGATTTCTGTGAAACTTTACAAGTCGTTTGGCTTGTGGTGTGTTTAGTGTTAGTTAGCTAATGTTTATTGTTCTGAAAATTGCATAATTTTTACCCGATTAAATTCCAAAGTAGTAGAATTAAAATTGATTTTATAATTTATACTTTTCATTTCCTTATTACTATCTTAAAGTAACTTACAAATTCATCGTTTTTTAGGCTCCTTGTATAACCTTTTCCTGATATGACATAGGATTCATTTTAAGAGTACCTAGTCCCTGCATACAATTTTTGTTTTATTTTTTTATATTTACCTGGCAGATACCACATTTTAAGAGATGATATGCTGAAATATTTGCTTAGTCTACGTTGTGATAAAAGAGCGGTCGATTTTGCTGATTCGTCTATATGATGTATTTGAGATGGTCAAAAGTCAATTCGAATTTTTATTTAAAAAAAAAAATGATTTTTATCACATACAATGAATTATAATATTTTTTGACTATGCCAATAATTTTTTGTATATTTATAAATTGATATTATTATTTCTTTAGATGCACTTCGTTTTATATTGGGTTGAGTTTAAACATTTATATTTTTTTAAATATTTATTTCTATTTTTTTTTAACGGATTCTATTTGAAATATTCTTATTTAAGAAGGATAAATTAAATTTAAAAGATTGTTATTTATTTGATGAGTGATCAACATTACTTATACAAACATTCAATGCAATGCCTTTTGACTTAGAAAGCAGAGAATTATTGAAGAATACATTTTTACCTTTCGATGTTTTCTTTAATACACGCGGAGATTTGTCGAAACACTTTCTGTAGTGTATTTTTTTTTTTCATCCCTTCTATCATTTTTATTGTTTTAAACATCATATGTGTACATAATATATACACAATACAAAGTAAACAAATGTCTTTTCTCTGAATGAAGGGCATTTTAAGGTAGGTTGTGGGATCCGCTGTGAGCAGGGGAGCACTGTGGCGCTTACTTGCCGTCTGCGTTGTCAGGAGTGGGAAGGGACCTCTCTTCTAGTGATGGATGATTGGGTTTAGACAGACTAAACCCTTTCCCAAGGCGAGCACGTCTACCAGGGGATCAGTGCCTTGCCATCTCCCAGGTCTTGGTGGAGGGACAATCTCCCGGAAGAGTAGGTTTGACCAGGCCTTCAGCCCATCAAAGAACTTGATGTGCCGCCAGCCTATGAACTCCGAAACAGAGGGAAGCTGGAAGTGTGTGTCATAGCATAACTAAACATTGATGAAATGCAGATCTGCTCAGTATAGAGTTATCACGTGGTTTCTAGAAGCCAAAGTGGAACTTTCCGATTGACTTGGCTCTCGGTCGAGACCTGCTTTTGGGCTCCTCGAATCACCGCGGCTGTAGTGTAGCTTCATTCAGTTCTGAGACATTTATTCTCGATATAGCATTTCAATGTTTTAGGTAGATACGTAGTCTGAAAACTAACATTGCATTATTCAGTTGAGGTCTTCTGTTCTGTCCATCATGATATACATGAAAGAATAAACGGTCCTTTTTTTTGTTGTTTTTTCAGCCAAGACTCCCATTGGAGTCCTATACTGGCTAACCATGGTTGGGGGGTCAAAGTTTTCATTTTGTGCGACCGCCACGCAATGATAAAAGTCAACGCTCCAGGCCGGTTTCGAAGTGGCACCAGTTAACCCTAACCACTGAGCTACGGGCGGCCCAAAATACCAAACGGTCAAACGCCCAAAATAAACGGTCTTGACGGACTTCTAAACACTTAGTATTGTATGCAGAAATAAAATAGTATCTAACTACTATCATTCGAAATGAAAAATTACTACGTTTAATAAGACTTGAATTATTTTGTGGTTGATTGAAGAAATGTTGTAGGAATAAAAATATAAAATATTGATCACTAAAAAGAGATTCTTCATATTTTTTTGCAGTACGAACAGAAAACAGATTCAGAACGCAATTTATTTACAACATCGTGTGAAGATGAGCTCTCTGACATTGGTTTTATTTCTTCTTCAATTTTTTTGATGGAAGGGGAGAAGACAAAAAGAGTCGAGACCACTAAAAAGTTCTTCTCAATGGCCGGTTTTTTTTTTTTTTTTTTTTTTTTTTTTTATAAAGTTGTTTTTGACAAAAACCTTTTATAAAAGAAGTTTGTCTTGAATGAATATGAAATTGTAACAAATAGCTCAACTTCGATAAAAGATCTATTATCAAATTTATGCTCTTCGTATTATATTTTATGAAATATTGCCTGGGATGGTATGTTGTTAACTCTGTAGCAATAAGGTCGGGTCGGATCCGAACATAATAGGCATTATTATCTGTTTAACCGTTCCAGTTGTTACCGTGGGGATAATGTGTCAACGTGTAAGGGAGTTTTAACGGAACAGTAGCTTTACTATCACTATATGTAGTGATAAATATCACATCAGACCTTGTACGATTATACTGCTAGGACAGTAATTAATATCACGTTACCGTCATGTTGCCACTATCGTACAGTTTTCACCATTACAGTGGCCGAGAAAATTGTTGCCGTTACTGTAAAGTATCATTGTATTTACGAGTTTTAACGTGACGTTTTTTATCTAGAATTTATCTCAGGTAATAGATAACGGATTTTGGATAAAATTATCTATTATTCGATGCGTCAAACAAAGATAACCACATCAGCAGTTATCCGGAAAAAACGAATATTTCTAATTTATCTGACATCCTTTATCTCGGATTGGAGTAAAAGAGCATTTGATAAATAAAAATAATACTAATAAAAAAATATGCTATGATTCATATACTATTATTTATTTCGAAAAATCATTTCTGGCCTATCTTGCCGGAAAAAAAAAATTATAATTACTGCGACAAAGACTTATTAAGATAGGCAGATTTTTATTACTTTTCATTTAGTACTTTCGATAGTCGGCTTATCCTGTTAGTTATGGAGCATATAAGTAGTGTGTTAGTCAAGTACAAATATTCTTATTTTATATCTGACTAAAAAAGTACTCAACCAAAATCATATGAGCACTTTTTCATTGAGGTCCTTTATTATGCTGTAAATGTATAAATGACTGGTATAATTACGTAAATATTGTTAATGAGTGTAGTGTTTATAGTTAGACACTCATCAATTTATTTTAACTGTTTGGGAAGCTTGGTGTTACCATCTAACACTATTACTTTTGATAATGTTAAAAACTTTGAATAGAATATTTAAGTTATGAAATTATTAAAGCAAAACTATATCAGTTATAGTCAGATATCACTTATACATGTACTGTCAACTATCACGCAAGACATATTCTAGTAGTACTGTCATGAGAGTAAATGCTATTATATATTTTACACCATGGCTGTGGCTTCGACAGTTGTTGCAATGGCCGAAAACTGTGCAGTAATTTTCTAGGCGTATGCATGTGGCAGTTAACGCGACATTAGCTTCACTCTCATTACTGTACCATCAACAATCACGCCTGCCTTATTACTGCCAAACTAGTAAATATTTGTTTTTATCTCGGGATATAGCTTGCATGAAACTAATGTTTTAAAGTAATATATCTAGTGAATTGTACTATTTTACTCGAGTAGAGAGAGGTACTCAATTACTTTAAAGAATATTAAAATAAAAATAATTTTACTAACAAGAGAGTGCTGAGTACTTGTACATGTACCTCGAGTGCTGACTAAACTTCTCAGTACTCGAACCGTAGGATTATTTGTTATATTACGGGTATTTGGGTAATATATTTTTTATTCTATAATTCTTACTCAAATTACTTCTTGACGTTTTCTAATATGGAAAAGTGTCTTGCAAATTCATTATGAAACATGTTACAATTGTATATCAAATAAATTTAGGTGGATTCATTTAAAATAGCTATCCAGTATTTTTTTTTTTTTTTTTAACAGAATTCTATTTCAATTCAATTATGTGTTTGAAACGGATAACAGATAATAAATAATGAATAATATTACGTTCCAATGATCCTTTCGTAGATGAAGCTATTTGTTGGATAACTAATAAAAATTATTCGTCTACTTTAGAAACTTAAAAGATAGCCTTTATTGAGGAGCGTGTTCTCTGTTCTAGTAATTATACTAAAGCGGTTAAAATGAACGGGCAACGTTTTAGAGCTTTGCTACCAACAACTTCCTAAAAAGTAAATTATCGCCGAAGGGATTGTAAAAGTCCCGGGGGTAGGCTGAGGCCCAGGTCTTCTCACCTCAGTGTAAGAGCTTGATGGAACCTCCTTATTATGAGAATTACATTTACTAATTATTTAATTTTAAGTGATAAACTACTGTGAAATTTTTATTTTTATCTATAAATATATAACATTTATTTATTGATAAGTACTACAAACTGCCACAATCATGGACAATAAGTAATAGTAATAAATGATCACATTCATGGTAAAATAATTATAAAATCTTTATATGTATATAAACCAGAAGATAAATAAAATGACTTAATCAAACTATGTGTACACAAAGTAATAAAGAGAAAATGAAATAAGCAAGATTTTGAACTAATATAGCAATAAAATAAAAATACTAAACACATTTACACTAGGATGTACAATACACTCTCGACCTAAGGATCTCTCAGCTCACACTATCTCCCACGTATGAGGGGTAAAGCAGGGCTCGTCGAGATCCTACCGCAGCCCTCTCTATGCATCTTTGGTAATAAACCATTAGAGGCTGAGTAAGTGCGCTAAAGGTAAAGGCTGTAAAGTGTTAGTTTTACCTGAAGGACTTGCTCCTTCTTTGTTAGTAGCCCTCTTAATGTAATTAATTTGACTTGGTTATGAATTAATTATGTTTAACAATTGTTGATATTTATTCTTTCTCTGCTGTAACTTGGTAGCTGCATGAATTCCTGCTATTTACTATCTTCTGCAGTGGCTGCTACGCAAACAAGATGTCTTTTGTATATATTAATGGACAGTATTTTTTAAATCTTTATTTTAAGAGAGTACTCTAATTGACGCCTGTTTACTACTGCGATTCTCTTGCTTTTCAGATCTTAGTGCCGGTTGCCAACTGTGTTAGGAGCCAAAATGGGGGGTAAACATTTGGTCTCTGGCTCGCCTTTCCGTCTTTTCAAGATATTTTGAATATCTTCTACCTTAGAACATAGTTGCATATATATTTTCTAAAAATGGTCCAAGGCCTGCTTATTTAAAATGATGTTTCGCTTAAGACATATTAACTCATCATTAAGGTTCAGTTTGGTTTTCCTTATCTTCCCATTTTCTTACAGGTCTATATCTGGATATGGACACTCATATCCCAGATAACAGCTTTCCTTCAAATATCGCTTTTTAACTTTAATTTGATTTTTGGAAGGAGGATATAGTTTACTTAAGCACTTTACCCTGATAAGCCACATGTGTGTCAGCGAAAGATAATGTGGATGCGGGGGCTGACAGTAGGGAAATATTTTTAGCCCCATCACGCGGGCAATGAATGCTTTTCGTTCTCTGAATAATTTGGCTCTTTTAAATATTGGATAGCTAATGGTCATATGCATTCCTGGCCAGCTGCTAAACATCCTTATCTTAATAATAGTTGGTATAGTTGATATGTATACACAGTAGCTTATTTCAGCAATGTAACTATGTTATAAATAAACTGTTAGGTATAAATGCGTGACACTATGACTCTTTAAGAATGCAATGAATGCTATTGGGCTCTTTGCCTTTGTACACATTAACGTTTATAAACATTGTCCATGTTTACATTTATCAATTATAAATGAATAAAATCTTTATATTGATTCCTTTTACTTTTATATTCCAAGTTTAGTACACAAAAAAGTGTTCTTGACGCATTTTGTTTGCGTAGAGTTGTTCAGATTTTTTTTTTTTTCGATGCATAGAAAAGCGCGCATTCAATGCCAATGGATTCCATACGCAAACCTTTTATAAATCTGTTGTAAATCAAGAATTTAAAGTTTATCAAAAGTATACATTTCAATTTTAATTTCCACAACATTAAAAAAATGGAACTCAACGCCTTACGTCGGACTAAGTTATACGTTCCACATTGACTCTACTATTACTATATTATTATAATACTATATATTACTAACTATTACAATATTATAATTTAATCAATTATTCTGAACAAAAAAGTATTCGAAGCACATACAACATAGAGATTTAAATACAAACGTTTTCGCTAATCTTAAAATCGAAAATATTCACTGGCCTCATTTTAAAAGATGTCTGTGAAGTTATGCGTTCTCATATTATTTATAATTAGAAGATTGAGAAAATCAGAAATAAATATTTTCTTATTATTTTGAGGTAATAATTGTTAATTCAATTTTGATTTTGAAGATGATTCGATCTACATTATAACCGTTTGTAGTTGGGCGAAATCCATCCTTCATTTCTATCATGGATTTAAAAATAACTTTATCAACTTGGAGACAGTTACTGCATTTTAGATGGATACTTTCAGTTCTGATTTGGTTTAGCAAAAAAGACCTCTAGGCCCATTTGCCGGACTTGCCGCTCCCGCACCAGATACCAAAACTAAGTTCTAATTTACTTCTCTGTGTGGAACAGCTAAAAACTCTAACATCAACTGCGTTCAATCCTTTCAGACAAAAGTCCTTCGAACAATAGTTTGTGCTTCTTACTTTGCGACCAATAATACCCTACATCCTACATCATTACTTTAATACCCCATTTGCATCAAACCTTATTAAATCCAAATTCCATGAGAAACTCATCATCCTAATCCTCTTGTACAATCCTTATCCAGCTTTACCCATCCCTGGAATCCTCCCCGAAGGTTGAAATGGCCAGATTCTCCACTCAAGTCCTGAGCATCTGCAGCTGGAGTTCTCACTCATCCCACATTGGCTTTTAATATCAATGACGCGGGTGAAAGAAAAGCATGGGCATCTGCAGAGTTCTACTGTTTCCTCCATAAGTGGGGGAAGAGCTCGGTTCAGAATTCCACAGGTTGAATGTAAATATTGTAAATAGGAATGATTATGTTCAAGATGTCATTTTACTTTCAATTTATTTAATTTTTTTTTAATTAGTATTATTATTTTGTAACTTTGTCTTATATTTTTTTTTTTTTAAATTTAATTGATGAAT
>NW_027113995.1:480062-482639 GCF_000696795.3 Halyomorpha halys
TTACCCAAATCCCAAATTAATCTGCTGCTTTTAACGGAAGTGCCCAAGCCTGGTTTAATGAAATTCAAAATCCTTGATTGTGCATCGGGACTATGGACTTCATAAAGGGAGGGCGAGTTAAGGAACCAGTATTATAAATTTAAACGGTTCAGTCACTTTAGACATATGGTTCCATGTGTTCACATTTCATTACAAAAGAAACTCAATAAAAACAACTAGATTCAAAGAAGGCCCAAAAACCCTTTTAACATTAACCTATATCAAAAAGCAAGGGCCTGACGACACTTAGGGAGGTACATGCTGTCATCTAACAATGGACTTGCATCAGTCAAACTATTTTATGGTTAACATATGTAAGTCAGTGCACAAAAGTCTTAGGTCATGGCGTCTTTCTTAGAAATCAGACCTCCCAACTTCTCGCCATGCCTTTTCCCCCCTTCAAGATATTTTACTTCTAAATTTCATAGGCTCTCTACCCCCCACCTAGTCTCCTAAAATTATCCGATTGGTCAAAACCCCTTCTCCTATTTCACTATTTCTCCTACCCCCTCTTCTTAAGTGTTCATATATATTTCCTAGACTAGATAGCTAAGTAAGAGAAGTTAGAATATAGAGACTGAGTAACAGTAACATGTAGTTCTTGTAAATATGTTAGAATAAAGTCATTTTTAGTCTTCACTAATTTTTTATGTTATGTAATTTACGTAAAGGAGCGCCGATACCCTCAAGAGCTGCGCGATCATATACGGGAGGAGATTGAAAAACGGCAAGGTATCATTGTTAAAAGCAATTCACCCTAGAATTGTCTCCTATGGGCCGTGAAAAAGAAAGCTGTGGTGGGGGAGAAAACGGAAAAGTACCGCGTTGTCATCGATTATCGAAAGCTTAATGAGAATACGGTAGATGAGCGGTACCCTATTCCTCGGCTGGAAGACATACTGGATAGGTTAGGGGGGCTCCGATGTTTAGTAGGCTTGACCTCAAGGCCGGATATCATCAAATAAATATGCATCCAAAAGACCAATCGAAAACGGCATTCACTTTCGAACGTGGCCACTACGAGTTTACGAGAATGCCGTTCGGACTGAAGAACGCTCCCATTACCTTCCAGAGACTGATGGATGAGTTTCTCAGAGGTAAAGACGAATCCATGTGTCAGGTGTACATGGACGATTTATTAGTCTTTAGCGAATCGGAGCATGAGCACAAAGTACATCTTCGACAGTATTCAAAAGGATTCGGCAGTTCGGGCTCAAATTGTCACTCGAAAGACGGCGTCATACCCGACATTCACAATGTAGAGGCACTGCAACGAATGACAGTCCCCAGAGATGTAAAAGGGATCAGGCGGTTGCTGGGGTTCTTAACTATTATCGACGTTTTGTACCGAAGATGGCGGAGCAATTGGTCCCTCTGAACAACCTCCTAAAAAAGGGTAGCCGAATAGTGGTAACGCCGGCCATGGAAAATAACATTAAACGGTGTGTGGAAAGTTTGCAGCGAGAACCGGTGGTGGCGTTCCCAGATTTCAGTAAACAGTTTACGATCACTACGGATGCGAGTGAATACGCGTTGGGTGCTGTGCTTTCGCAGGAGAATGAGCAGGGAGAACGCCCGGTACCATACGGTAGTAGAAAGCTGACGGATGCAGAATCGCGGTACAGTGGTCTAGATCGAGAATTGTTGGGGATTGTGTGAGCTGTGGAGTATTTCCGACCGTACGTGTTTGGGAGGCGATTTAGGATCCATACGGACCAACGGCCTCTTCAGTGGGTCGGGAAACTGAAGGAATCTTCCGCGCGCATCACGCGATGGAAGGAGCTTCTAGGTCAATTCAATATGGAGATTATTTAAAAACTGGGGAAGGAGAATGTAGTGGCAGATTGGTTGTCGCGGGCAATAGTTGTAAACGCGGTCGAGGAGGAACAGGAGAACCGAGCGAGGATGTCCGACAATTCCTACAGGAATGAACCCCAGGGGAAGGGGAAACTTCAAATACACAGCGGAGTGACAAGTTTTATTAGTTTTAAATTGTTCAAGTGTTAATTTTAGTTGATGAAAAGTGTATTTTTTTAGTTTACGTTTTATGTGTGTAGGTTAGTTTGTCTTTAGTTTTATTTTGTTTTGTTGTGGTTATCTTTTTGAAGTTTATGAGGTATGTTCATAAACTGGTAGGGGGGGAGTTATGGTTGGACAAGGCTTGTATACAACACTAATCCTAACTCCCCATGTAAATAAACATGGGTAAGTGAGTAAATTAACATCCTCAATAATGCCTATAAGGAGCATCACAGAGATAATAAAGCAGTATCTTTCTAATAAGCGTACGGTTTATTTCAGTTCCCTTTTTTCCTTTTTCTTCAAGCCTTTCAGTGTTTCAGCCTTTCAGTCTATATATATCTATATATAAGTTACGGTATGAGTCAGCTGTTAGAGCGGCTTCATGGCACATTGAGTGACCATCTTCGACTATATCAGGTTGACCAGGGACTGGAACCGGACGTGGCAATGCCTAAGGCGATTGTGGCATACAATCATTCTGTACATACAGTTACGGGGTTTTCACCATTTGAGGTC
>NW_027113995.1:483864-488116 GCF_000696795.3 Halyomorpha halys
AAAAAAAACGAAAATCTGTATATCTGAGTTAGGGAGGAGGCACTCCAGGTGTCTCCGGAGTTGTTATCACTGGGAACCTTAATTGTTCTACGTGAACCGTCCGCCTCTTTCTCGGTTCCTATATACTCTCAATAGTTACACGTTATGTTCCCTAATGGTTATCACCCGGAATGGCCCCTCAAAGCGCCGAGATTCCTTACTTCTATTGGACCCTAAACCGCGGTACACGACCGTCCCAATTTGAATGTCTCCCATCACATCCCGCAGGTTTAAATTCTGTCGTTCCACTCGCCGACGCTTCTCCCGCTCTATTCGCCCTCTCGCTTTCTCCCACGACTTCCGCATGGCCATCGCAAGATTCACAATTTCCTCATCCGCCTCCGCCGTGTCCATAAAGTTCCTACGTCTCCCTTGTAGGCCAAAGAGGACCTCGAACGGTGAAAACCCCGTAGTGGTATGAATGGAATGATTATATGCGGCTATTGCCCTTACCAGTGCCTCGTCTGGCTCCAGCCCTTTGTCCGCGTGATACGCCTGCAAGTGGGCGCTCAGGGTGCTATGTAAGCGTTCAATACCCCCTCTACTTTTGGGATGGCCTGGGGTGTTCATATGCCAATCTACCTCTAAGGACTTCATCTCTCCCCTAATTGTGGCAATATCAAACTCCCGACCCCCGTCGGAGGAAATTCGCCTAGGGACCCCATAAAATTGGAACCATGTTCTCAGCGCGACTATTACGGCCTCCACTGTCCTATCTTGAGCCAGGTGGGCCATGGCCACTTTGCTAAACAGGTCGATGACAGTTATCCACTTGAACCCTTTCCATGTGAACGAGTCGATTTGGATGTCACTCAGTGGTTCTAATGCCGTTGGTGTTTTTTCTTGCACTGCCTTCGGTGGATTGCGGTCGTATTTCGTGCTCAGGCATATATCACACCCTCCTATAACCTCCTGGACCATCTTCTTCATCCCCCACCAAAAATAGCGACGCTTGAGTGCTTGTAACGTCTCACTCACACCGCGATGATTGGTCTTTCTTTGATGGTGAGCCAAGGTAGGAAGGTAGGAAGTTGGGATCTAACAGGGGTAAAGAGATAAAGCGATACGATGGTCCATTCAGGGTGATTATTATAAGGGAACACAATATTGTAACAATAGAAAGTATTAGAGAACCCAAAAAGAGGAGAACTGTACATATTGAAGAATTAAAACTTCCGGCAATGACAATATAAAAACTGAAGTGTTTCCATACTAGATTAGATTACAGAAACTTTAGTTATTTATTTTTTTGTGTTTTAAGGTTTTATTGATTTTTGTAAATATTGTATTTTTCATTCTATGTTTTTTGATTTTTGTGAATATTTTCTTTTTTTATTCTAGCTTGTTCATTTACTGTTTGAATTTTTTTTAAAATTTATTCTTAGGTTTAAATTATATATTTAACGTTTATTTAAGGGAACTTGTGAGGTTTTTCAATGATATGTATATCTTTTTTTTTTTATTTATTGTAAATAGTTTTTCTTTATTTTTTTTTGTTTTCTATGTTATTATATTATATAGTATTAGTTTACAAGGATTGTTCTGGTGGAGGGGAGTTACGGTCTGAGTCAGCTGTTATTTCTATCTCAGCTGACTGAGGGGATCATGTAGAATATATATATGAGATGTACCGAACACAATAAAGACAGTATCTTACAGCAGTTCAAGCGTGTTAGATCTTATTCCTTCTTCTCTCTTTTGACATTTTGATTTCGCCAATACTCAACTGGTGCAGAAACTTTAGATACCGGAGTAACATTTGCTTTAAAGAAGAATTTTTTATCGTATTTTCGGCTTTCAATTTTTTTTTCTATTCTCTCAAATTTTTTTTAAACAATGATCTTATTCCTTCTTCTCTCTTTTGACATTTTGCTTTCGCTAATACTTAACTTATTTATATGTAAGTTAAGGTATGATGACACAGTAATAGATCATAATACCTAGCTCCATATGTAAACCATATGGAACAATATAGAAATACCCATTATTGTAAATTGCGATATATAATAAACCTACATTTACACTGTGACTTTACGTTCGTTTATCTAATTCATTCTAGAGACCTAGCATAACTGGTGCCGAAACCGGGGAGTCATTAGAAAATTATTTTTGAGACCGCGAATTTCTAGTAATTCTAACTTGCCATGAGTCCAATTGTAAGAGCCCCAGTTTTAAATATTGACAGCCATGGAAACGTAATCCCAGCGATCGTGGAACAGCACGTGACTCAGTCAGAGACCGTAGCTCAGCAAATGGCCGAGGTTCATCCAGTACTGGAAGAAATGCCAACTCTCCCTGCACTCACGATGCCGGAGGCACATGCTAACGCCCTGGAGTGGATCAAAATAAGAACAGCAACCACACAGGATCTTAGAAAGGCGATTTCCGATTTGGAGAAATTCACCGGGGAACCTGGAGAACTGAGCCATTTTATAAAAGGAGGTGACCTGCTGATGAGAAGGATTCAGGCTAAGAACGAGGAGAGACTGCTGGATGGTGGCGATGCCGAAGAACTCAAGGCAGCCGTAGTATGCAGAGTAAATCGGGGTATCCTCAACCAGATACAAGCGGACGAGGAAACGCCCTGGAACACCGTAAAGGAACGGCTAAAGAAGGCATATTGAAGGACTAAGATTGTTGGAGAAGAGGAGAGGATTGTAGGAGGTAAGGCTGTGGATCAAAGATCGATGAGGGGAGTCCAGGGATAGTCCATGTGGCTGTGACCGAGAAGCGGTCGGTACATGTCTGCTTGAGATAGTTTGGTGCATTGTTTTGGTATCGTTTATTAATCATTCTATTGGTATTGTTAAATGTTATATACAGAAATTATTAATATATAAACAACAACAATATGTCTTAACAAAATAAAGTAATATGTAAATTTGAGAGCTTCGGTGAGGCTCGAGGTGCTGCGCTTTGGCGGGTTGCAGAGGCACTCCATACTCGCTGCCTGCTACAGCACCTTCTATATCCATCAAAGCACATAGTGCTATTTCTTTATTATCTAGAGAATTCTCTATCTTTTTAACAAGACATCTTCCTTTCCCTTTTACCCTCTTAAAGAGTTTTTTTCACTCTTCTCCTCAAATTTTCTAGAGTTTTGTTCCACCATTGTACATCCATACTTTTTGTCTCTTTTCTTTAAGGGCCAGCTTTCCTTATAGGAGCTATGGATTATGCACTTCAGTTGCTTTCCTTTCTAGAGATTCAATTGTTTCTTGGTGTTCCTCTCTGATTCCGATCAGATAGTGGTTATGTTACTTTTACCGTATTTAGAATGCTCTACCTTGGTTAATCCGGAGATCTTCGTCTTCCAGATAATTTGGTATCTCTTGTCATTTATTATTTCTACCAGCTCCTCCATCTTATCTTATCTTCCCTCGCTTCCTTCCTCGTTCGAAGACGATTCTTTTCTGGTGTCTTCTCCCGGCGCGTCTTGTTTTTCCTCACCCCGGTGTCCACTCCCGCAGAAACTGCCTTGTTTCCCCTGAAGGACCTCCATGGTCTTCTTCAATCACATTTACTGTTATTGCCCTGGAGAGCCAGTCGGCCATCACATTTTCTTTTTCGGGTTTTTAAATGAAATCCATATTGTAGGCTAAGAAGTTCTTTCCACCGTGTGATCCTCACGGATGACTCCTTTAACTTTCCAGACCTCTGCAAAGGGCGATAAGCCATGTTGACCCGAAACCGCCTACCGAACACAAAAGGTCGGCTACTGCCCACACAATTCCTAGAAGTTCCTTCCCTAAGTAACCATTACGAGCCTCCACTTCTTTCAGGCGTCTGCTGCCGTATGCTATTGGGTGTACTCCACCTGTGCCTTCTTGCGATAATACTGCTCCCAAGGTATATTCACTGGTGTCTGTAGTGAGGGTATATAGCTTCCGAAAATGTGGGAATGCCACGACCGGTTCTCTCTGCAAGTGCTCCATGGATCCCTGACAATGTCTAATAAGGAATTTCTCCCTGGCATTGCCTTACTATGAGAATTGGTATTAAAAAGAAACTATAAAATTATATACTGTCTCAAGGAACTTGCTTCGTGATAATGTCAATGAGGAATTGTTCCCAGGCATTGCCGTAACATGATAATGTATTGAACAGTGGAAAATAAATTTAATTGAGATTTAGTTAAAAAAAATAATTGTTGATAAAATATATTGAGGAAAATAAAACATAGTAGCTGGTAGAGAAATGGGTAAGTCAATAA
>NW_027113995.1:488166-523234 GCF_000696795.3 Halyomorpha halys
ATATATAAAAGGAGAATATGGTTAGGGAGCGGTCAGCGTAGAACACAAATAAGTAAAAGTTTATTTATTAATACTAATGTTTCGGCAAGAATTTCTAGCCTTCATCAGGACTAGGGAAGAAAAAAAAGATAACAACCAATTAATAAAAGGATACATAGAATGGTTAGAAAATAAGAAAATAGCCAACATTATGGGTACATATATAGTGTTGACAGATATGAATAGTTTAAGTATTATAAGAAGATAAAGGCTGTATGAGAAGAGTTATATTAAAATTAAGTAGTAGGAAAGAATAGATTCTCTTTTTTTTCCTCATCTTTCTTTAACACTCTTCCCCTCCTCTTTTCTTTTCTTACCCACGTTATATTAGTTGTGTTCACTATATATGATTATTGTCATACTTACTTATTACTGCTTTGTCTTACTTAACTTTATATTTTGTCTCTTGTTACTAGTATTTTATCTACATATCTCATTAATTACATATATTTTATTTTTATTTTTTTCCATAATACTAATTAAAATTATTATTATTAAATCAATATATTCATATTTCTTTGTTTCTTTTGCATTATATAACTTTATTTCTTTGATCCTGTTATTTTATATACATATTTAATTACCTACATATACATTTTATTTTCCACTTCTTTCATTAATTTATTTTTTTTAAAAATAATTTTCTTCTTGTACATATCGTTACAAACTAGATTTTCATATATATGAAATAGGATCAGTAATTGATCCTGAACAGATAGAAAGCAAATTACACTGGTTTGACGAGCAGTGTTGCCAGAATTCTGAAGGAAGGGGGTCTAGGGTGGTCCTGGAATACTAACATTTATCTAAAAAAATCAGGTTTTTTAAATAGAAAAATGAACAAATAATTAATGATAAAACAATGAAGTTAACCTGTGATAGTAACGTATTAAGATGTAAATTTTAGTCGTTAATAAAGACTTGAAATAAAATATTAATCTGAATAACGACTTATGTATTCGTTATTCGACTGAACTGCTTAAAAAAAGTTTTTTTTGCAATTATTACATTTATATACTATTCATCTGGATTAATGACTTAATCGAACATTGGCCAACTGATGTGTGCTTCAACTTTTTACTTCTAGGAAAACCACATTATTCGTTAATTTTGTCTTCTCTATATGTCTTCGTTCAACAGTGCTGATGTACAGTCAGATCATCAAGATTAACCATTTTCTATTGACTAATACACCTTACATACTTTATTATAGACGAAAATTCACGTATTTATATTATTAATTACCATACTTTCTTTTCTTTCACTTTCAACATAATGCATTTATTATCGTACCTATTCCTTTATTTAGATGAAAACGAATTTCACAAAAAAAAAAATTCACAACAAAATATAAGAGAAATAAATATTTATATGGGCTCCTTAGACCCGCCTGTCGCATTTAGGATTAAATCAAATTTTCCCTTCCCATCCCGCACCCAAAATCTCATGAATGTAGGTCCCCTTACCAATAGCGATTTGAGCATTCTTTGAAAAATATAATGAGGTGTACATAGTTGATCGTAGATTACTGATGGGAGAAGATGGTCGGGGGGGTGCAGTCAGCAAATGAACAACATAAATAAACAAAATGAGGTGTAGATAGTTGACCGTAGATTAATGATTGGAGAAGTTTGTCGGGGGGTGCGGTCAGCAAAGAACAACATAAATAAACAAAACCATATTTATTTATTTTATGCCGACGTTTCGACCTGAGTTTCAGATCTTCATCTGGGGTTGTGGCGTACAGTAGCTAGCCTAGCTTCAACGCCACAACCCCAGATGAAGACCTGAAACTCAGGTCAATCAATCAATTTCATTGATCAATTTTTAGCATCTCCCTGCGATATGTATACTGATAAGACGAAAAGTCAATCAGGTCATTATTGCCAAAAACTCTCGAAATTTCTCAAATTTCATTCATACATATTTGCTAAATACAAAATGAATCTATTAATAGTTCCGGTTTTATTTCATTAATCAAATCCAAGCATGGGGTGACTCACTGAGCCGTCATTGGAACGTCGCGGTATGAACGACCTCACCCTCCGAAATGGTTTGAGTTAGGAGGAGTCTTTTATTTGATCCCAGGGATTTATGGAAGAAAACTATTGGGATGAATCAGTGAGACAGGGCTTATATGGTAGTTATTGATGGTACGGCCAGATTTCACGGGGCGCGTATCCTCTGGTATTGTGATCGATATCTCTAGCCACCCTGGGTATGGAGACATACCACAATGATTTCGTCACCAGACCAGCTTTCTGTCCCATAATCCACCAGCTGTATAATTGATTAGATTATATTAGTTGGGTATGCTTTCCAACTTATTCTATATCCTTTTTTAAACCTTATCTATCTTGAATCCCTCAAATCCTTTTCGTTTTGCGCTGTCGTCCTGATTTTTTTGTTCTTATTTTTGAAAATATTGACAATCGAGAAATTTTTATTTCTTTTGACCCCTGTGTTCTTGTGTGCAACTTTTTTTCCCCCGGAAATCGTCTGTAAATCATGCCTGCACCTGAACTACCCTCATACCCCGCATGTCGATTCCAGATACCATAAATAGCGATGGAAATTGGATTTGCATGAACAAACACAACTCTTTATTTCTCAATTCTCTATTTAACATGATTTTGACGATTTGGGATGCAACTCTTTCAGTTAGTGAAGAAATATAAAAGTGGAACGAAGCTACAACCAGTGAATGTGCATGCATACACACTGGGAATACATTCTGAAAAAACAATCCGTTGGTTATATTTTATGACTGTGAGATCACTCTGAGGGTCATCAGTAATACCTTGGGACTATAGGTTACGGTTAGGTGTTCCTATTGCGGGTCAAATGTGTAACTAATGGAATATCGAGACTTTATAGGTGATTTAAAAAAACAATGAGGATATTTGGTGCTAAATAATAACATAATTAACGTTATTATTATATCTGACTACAGTTTCGATCCCTTTTTTCGATCAAAAATCAAAATTAAGTAAATACTGAATGTTCTAGGTTAGCATTTAGTTAAAACCACTATATAAGGACCGTTCGTGACCAAAGGAGTTTAGACGAACGTCTTAACAGCCTCAGCACTGTATCGGCGCCGGTTTGAATCTGATTCGACCTCCCCCCCCCCTCAAGTTTAATTTCTTTGGCACTGAAATGAAGTCGTATCCTCCACCATGGTTAGAATAATATGGTACCCTGTAGATAACCCTCTTCCTCCCCATTAGGTCAGAAATGACCAGGAAGGGTGTCAAAAAATAAAGAAATGTTGAAACCACTATCAAGTGTTATATCTTGAACGCAAAAAGTCTGCTAATTATTTATTTGAAATTTGTCGTTCATTTTTGTGGCAAAAACGATGCCATGACATTAAAGGCATAATGAACCACGAAAATGTTAAAATGAACTTTAGAAAATCATTTAAATAATAATTATGAGAGATAGTTGACCGTGGATGATAAATGAAGAGAAGATAGTTGGGGGTGCGGTCAATGAAACACAAATAAGTATGGCTAACTTATTTTAATGTGCCGACGTTTCGGCTAGAGTTTCTAGCCTTCTTCAGGGCTAAAAACAAAACAAGATAACAACCACAGTAAGTATAGAAAAATAAAGAAATAAAAAAGAAAGTATAAACAAAATAATTTTACACATACAATGAATAGTTTTACAAGATAGAATTAATAAAATTAAGTGATGAGAGAAGCGGGGAAAAAAAAAAAAATGTAGATATAGGTAATTGAAACAGTGGGTACAATAACTTAATTAAGCAAATGAAATAAAATTAAAGTTATATAATGTAAAGAAGTATGAACATATTAGTTATTATTAATTTAAAATTTAAATATGGAAAGAAAATGAAAATTGAGAGGAAGAAAATATATGTAACAATAATAGATGATAAAGAGGCAAATTATAAGTATAGTGTACAAAACTTATAACGCGGGCAGGAAAAGTGATAAAAGTGGAGTAAATAAGGGGAAAGAGTAAAATAAGATAAAAGTAAAATAAGAGGAAAGAGTAAAATAAAGAAAGGGGAAAGAAAACAAAAAAGAAAAATGAAAACCAACCTGCTCGCTGAAAAGTTGAGCGCCTAATGGTCGGTCACAGCGCAAAAATGGTCAAACTTAGAACTAAAAAAAGCCGTTACAGCAATGACTAAGTGTTATTTATAAAGAAAACGTTACGGGAGGGTGAAAATAAAAAATAGACAAATTTTTTAGAAGAAGAAAGCGTGTGAGAGGGTGATGACAAAAGGTGATAAGAAGAATTAAAAATATATATGAACCAACGAATTATCGAATAACGAAGTACCGGAAGATGAAGAGGAAACGTAATATAGGTGGGGGGCGACTAAATATGTAAGAAAAGGTTTTAAAGATGAAATAATGCGTGTAAAAGTGGGCGGAAAAAAAAATTAAATAAATAAAAAAGTAATGTTGATTTATTAAAAAAAGAAAGAAAAAAAAAGAAATTGAAAATTACTTTTTTAATAAATTAACTATTTGTGAATATGTTAATGATATGTTGATGATAGTCATACTTATTTGTGTTTCATTGACCGCACCCCCAACCATCTTCTCTTCATTTAAATAATAAATACCGATGAAGGATCAGGGGTGCAGTACTAAGAAGTTCTATTATTAGGCCAACGGTTATGCAATGTGGTGATTTGGTCAGAATCACGCTCGACCACCAGATTTTTTCCCAATTAAGGTTACCTACTTTAAGAGGCTGGATGGACCCCGGAGGGTACAGGGTTAACTAACGGCTATAGTAACAAAATAAATAATTACCAATCACAGAACGTCTTGTATTTGGGTCCATGGTGTAGCGCAATCCTTCACCACTTAAGCAAGATAACCTAGAAAATCATTAAATACTGCATTAATATTTTATTCTTAATTTTAAGATCTCATTTCATAATAAAAAAGATAATCATAATAAAATAAAAACAAAAGGACATTGACTATATCATATGCCGATAATGGCACTTAAAAATGTACTAACTTGTTATTTTTACTTTTTTTGTGAAAGGAATCAGAGTGAAATTGGTGGCCAACGTCAACTTTAGAAATTTAAGGTTAACACATTTCAGAATCCCGGAAGTTATTAAATTTATGTACTTTATATTTTTATATAGAGGTTTTAATTGTTCACGATGATGATTTAATGATTTCTTTATTTTTCAGGGATACATTTTGAAATATCTAACGACGTGATAAAAAATTTATTGAAACATTTTTTGTATGCTTTGAATTAAAACCTGAATACAGTAAAAACTTTTTTCCTGAGAGATATATGGAAATAAAGTTAATACGCATTTGAAGTATAAAAGGTTGCTCTGGGCTATAACTTGTAGTAAAGAGACATGTCATCAGCGCATGTGGTGAGAACTGTCCAGTTAATTTTAATAATACTTTATCGCCATTAACAAAACTGTGAATGAATTGCGTATCTTATGAAAATCCGAAGCAGCCGCACGTGCCTTATGCACCAATAGATAGATCCATTGCTCAATAACATGCTACATAGCGTGCAAGGCAATGAAAACTACAGCTGTTATGGGAAAATAATTGGAATTTATTATCTTTAGATTATTTATTAATTTAAACTTTTTTTATATAAACCATTTATTATAATCAAATAATCAACTACATTTTCTGATAATGTGACTTAAAATTATTATATTTTTATCAAGTTCTTTAATACTTTTTTTCTTTTCTTTTACATGCAATCCTCTAACTCTTAGTTCTAGATTCACTTTAGGTCTTACCTAAATGGCACCTGCCTGACTACATGACCTGCCTAACCAAACCATCCAGTTATTTTCCTTACCTTATTTTTCTACTTCAAAACACGACCAATATTATCTTATAATTCTTTAAAGTATCTGTATGAAGTGTAGCTTCAACTTAAGGCCAAGCGCTACTTCATTTTAAATTTTGCTAGTGGGGTGTACGTTATTATGAGTGCACTGTATGTGAGAAATTTAATTGAAAGAAAATTGATTTGAATGAAGGAAAAAGAAACAATTGAGCAATTAACATGGTTGTAGAAAGTGGACACGAGAAATAATTTCTGGAATCTATTGAATAATTTACATGGTTGTAAGGGGGAAGCCAAAAAGAAATATAGTTAGATTAGGCTATTTTTATAATTTTGAATTGGGGCCTATAGGGCCAAGGTAGCAAATATTGATGAGTTAATTTGATTGTATCAAGATCATCTTTCAATGGGGTAACTCGCTCCGATGGATAGTAAGGCGGCATGTTCGCTCTCAGTATTCTCCTCTCTCCTTCTGGCTCCCGTCTCTATTCAGGGAACTATTTCCTGAAGTCGTCTAATCGCACATGCTGAGGTTGAACTTAGGAGAAGAAAAAAAAATGACTTCTCTGAATTCCAGAAGAAAAAAAATCAAATTGGTATACCAATATTAATATAGAACAGCGAGAGCTGAGACACACAAGATTAACGTTTAAACACAGATTAGGCTCTTGAAATAATACTTGTGCAAGGTAGTGGGCAGAGGTAGAAGTTCATATTAATATATGATAATACGGGGTGATCGCCCGTTTCACTCACAAATTCATCCTTGAAAGTCGATGATAACTTGATTGTAAATTTATAGATCCACATAATGATATAAAAAAGACAAATAACAATGTACTGAATCATGTGCTATACATGGTAAAAGACACTACTTATAGTAAAAAATATTGTTGGGAGTGAAAGTTAGTATAACATGAAAATACCATTACAAGAGAGGGAAAATAAAACACCAAGAATATTCTTGGTCTTTAGTTTAACATGTTAAGGTGTGTTTAATGGAGAGATATTTCCTTCTTTTAACATTTTAAAACCATACAACATTTAAAATGGTAGAAATTCTGTAAATAGGTCTAAATGGAGAAAGACGTCACGCAACTAACCAGCTAAGCTCCAAACCATTTTGTCTGTTGTCGTTTTGATAGGTTAATAGCTCGTAGTTCATGTTTGATTTTTATTGTATATGCTTCGGAGTTTTTAAGCTCTAATAAAGGAACGGATAAAAATAATAATTCCATTAAAGTAATAGAAAAAAACACTAGAAAAAAAAAAAAAAGGTGCAACTGAGGTGGAGGATAAATGATGTGACTAAGCTGTAAAAGATTTTGTTATCTAGAGAAGATTACAAGGTTACAAAAGAAGTTGCTCCGAAATTCCACGAGGGGTTCTTCTGCATTTAACAAATATCATGGACTATAAACTAAGCTGCTCACAATCCTATACATTAAACATGTTAAAACTGTTTACACGTAACACTATATCATGAATACCCCTAACATACATAATGAAGTAGATCTGCTATAAGTTTTTTACATGGAACAAATACAAACGTTTTGTAACATGTAGGTGGAAAGTCGTGGATAACTATAGAAAAAAAAAACATATTTAGTTGACTAGTGGGAAGATTTGCTGTAATTAATTATAGTGTAAAGATTAGGTGGTTCAAAACGAGCAGAAAAATAATAGTTATTATAGTTAAAAATATTATTTTTCTTCTATTTTTGAACCACCGGCCGGACCATCTTCCAACAGTCATCACATATGTCAAATAATTATCTTCTGTTATAAATTATCTCTTCGTATTTTCATATAATGAAATGTCTTCATTATCTGTACTATTTATACGACATTTTAATTAGTTATTTTTAAGTGAATGAATGTATATTGGTTAGGAGGGGCAGAAACTAGCTTGCTCCCGCGACACCACTGCCTACTCTATGCGTATAGATCATATTTACCTTATCATTTGTATTTAGGTTTGATACTATTGACCAAATCTTCCAGTTAGACGAGTAAATAAAATAATAATTATTTTCAGATATAATATTGAAGTTGCTAAACTCGATCATTTAGTTTAAAAAAACGTCCCCCTATTATTCCATCCAACATCCTCCCCCTTGTCACCGTGAATAGATGCCTAGGTGAGAATTGGACTGAAAGATGTTGATGATTATTAGAAAATGCTTGTCGGTAGTCCACTTAAATTTGGAGAGGACATCTCTTGATGTATGGACAACCTAATGAAACCCCCTCCAATTTATATCCCTTCTCCTTATTGCCCGGCTTCCCGCCTCGTCCAACATTGACGGTGTAGGTGGATTCTTCACTCTTCCTGATGAGCTTATTGAGATCTCCCCAAGGTTAAAGATGTAAACATAACTGTTAGAAAAAGATTTATTAATATAAATCTTTACAAGAATGTAGTAAGCTAAATACGCTAATATATTTAATAATGAACAAATTATACTAAGGTAGCAGCTGAACGCTGAGGAGGAATAGGAGTACTATTGATGAAAAATACTAAAAGAACCCAAATAATAAAAAATATCAAAAAGGATAATTAGGTTAAGTTTCAAAACAAAAGATCTCAATGCACCAATAGAAACTTGAGAAATGGATAAGAAAAATGAATTTCATCACTAGCTTAACGGAGAAATAGGTAAGAACTCCGAAAAATAACATACAAATTGTGATGGGTATATGAATGCCAAGATAGGAAATAAACATTAAAACTTAAAGACATGGAGTTCAGGGCTGCAGTAAAGAAAAACAGTTTGCAATTATTTATCATGCCATGACCAAAAATTCGATCTACAATAACTTACCAGGGCTGGTATAATGGATGGAAGTGTCCACTGCCAAACAAAGGAATTTGAATTGATTCAAATTTATGTTCTATGCAATGGTTCTATACCTATGTCTAATTGACTCTATGTAATATGAGTTAATTCAATGTCTAAAAACAGATTATTTCTTCTCTGCAGATACCTCTTACTTCTATATAACATCTCTGAAGCCATTAAAAAAACTTGTAATGAATATGATATAGATTAAATAAAGATTGTATATAAAACCTCAAATAAACATGACCGAATTATCACATCACTCAAAGATAAAATTGTGACAACCCTTAGTTCAAATTCAATTTATAAAATTAATTGCCTGCACTATACCAATTCTCATATCGGTATCACAACCCAAAACCTTAAAAATAGGATGCACCAATATAAAAATTTCTGCACCGAATATAGAGGGATAAAATTAAAGGATAAAAAGAAGCAAAAATTGCCCTAACAAGACATTACCTTGAATTTACACATGATTTTGATTTTGAGGACCCTTATGTTTTACACAAAGAAAGGTCAGAACAAAAATCAAAATACTTGGAAGCACTAAATATTTTAGAAAATTTGAATAGTGTTGTGAATTTTAAAACTGATTCCAAAGACCTCAAAAATTTCTTTTCCAAAGCAATAGGTATTTTAAATAAATAATTATGTGTTTTCAGTTTGGCATTTCTTATTTGCCGACATAGTCTTCAATCTTTAGTAATCTTTTTGCATTTAAATAGTTACATTTTGTGTCTAAAGTTAAGTCCTTAAACTATACCATGTATGTTTTTTCAGTTGTACAGTAATACCCTGTTGAAGCCTGAATGGGCGTAAATTCGGAAAGATCAATAAATTAATTAATGTATTTGAGACTACAATGGCCTTTTTGTGTACTTGAATATCAATTAAATACCTTTGGTTGGTAGTGTGCAACTCCATTCACCAGCCTTGATGAAGACCTGCACTGTGGGTCGAAAAATTGCCCATCAATAAATAGTTTTAAACTGTTTTTGTTTTTTCTTGACCATGTTCTAATTCGCAAACGGCCAATCGCCAATCACCATATAAACATATTATGAATTTGCCCGACATTCTAATTTGTTATAGAAATGTTTTCCTAATTTTAGTACCGCCGAATAGAGTTCTGTCTGGAGTTTCTGGACCACGCCATCATGGTTATATAGTTAGGAAGTATTAGGGAGCCACCGAAAGAATGGAAACGTGTCCTTGTTCGGTAGCGGTTTCCTGAGGAAGGAAAAAAGCAGTGATTTATGCGTGGCGTAGGGTCGCTCTCCGATTTTTAGCCACCCCCGGATCTCCACCCTGTGACGGACACCTTCCGGTAGAGCGGCGCCCACAAATTGCGCCACCACCCCATTACCATCACTAATCTTGGTCGAACAAATTTGTGCGCTACCCTACAGGGACTATAGTATAGATCTGTAACGAGTTCTTTACCATCGGCTCCCTTTCTCCACGTCACGCTGTCAGATTGCGCTTCATCATTTTTATGAGGGGTGGCACCCACTGAAACGGGGATGATCTTGAAATGGTTCTATGGCAGTCGTCGACGAGTGCGTGACTAATTATACTTACGGAGAAATACGAGGTTAACTCAACGACCTCGTCTTTTACCTATCAAGCAAACCTCTTGGAGTCGAATAGAAAAGAATTGATGAATCGCACATATATATGCAATGATGCTTCAGATCAAAACATCTGATATGAAAAGTATAGATGTTTCAGATTGAAAACATATAGAGTAAGACACATATAACAGACAGTATAAATAACAGTTTAGACAATTAGATTAATGTTATCCTGTTAATACTTAGAAAAAGACTATTACTAAAAACCTATTTTGGTTTTATACAAGAGGTTTATAGTTGATTGAAGGTAACCTATAGTCAGTTTATATATTGTATGATGGCAGAAAATATAACAGTCTATATAAAAAAATGTTAAAATTTATATATATATTAATTACTTTTATATCTATTATTTTTTATATTTGTTATTTTCTATGTATTAACCTTTCTTTTTATATAATGATATCCTTTTATGTAACAATGATGGGTTTTAGGTATATATATTTTTACTATATTTAAAAAGTTTTTATTTATTATACTGCTGTTATAATTCTGTACTATGTTCAATGAAAAAAAAATTCTTGTTCGAGTAAGCGAGAAAATCGTAAAATTGAAAATAATGGAAAATATATACGGAGATATAAGGATGAATAAAAAGCTATAAAAAAAAAATATAAAAAAAAATAATTAAGGGAAAAAGAACAAAAAAAATCAATATATCATTAGCAAAAAATTCAAATTTCTGCACTATGACTATTAATTTATATATTTCAAAACAAATAGTTTCTTACTAATGTTAAGTATGCTGTGTATGAAGCAAACCAATGCAGTTGGGCAGCACATTTTTGAAGTGTATTTCTCTCTACTAATTTTACATAAGAAATTGGACTCAGAGAGGCATGGTTCAGCTTTCGCTGAAACGGAATTGTTGGATTGTTGTCAATTTCACCGTGTAGCAAGAGAATAGAACCCAATATGTCTAAACCCAATGATATTAGGCCAAATTATTTCCACAAAAACTTGGCAGTACCCACACGATTGGATTTTTAATTTTTATTTGTATATGTAATTAAAAACCTCAAAATTATCTCTTTTGAATATGATATGTAGCTTTTGTTTGTTTGATAAAATTAAATATGCAGAAATGTTTTATTTATTTTTTAATTTTGAGGAATGTAAATAACATCCTTGGCTTATTACGTATTACCTATTATTCGATAATATTAATTCATATAAATGATTTGTAGTTTATTATTCTTGTTAAATATCAATATTAGTATAGGTAGATACCGGATAACACTATTGCATCGGGGTTGCCTCTAAAACAGATCATAATATTATCCTCATTATAGTTAAAAGAAATTGTACTAATGAAAGTTAAAAGTTACTCACTAAATCAGATACACTTGGTCATGCAGCCATCGCCTACTGTCGAAGCTGTCATGTATTATCCGAATTTAATGTGGATAAATCTGAGGGGAATTTAAAAAAATAAAAATAGTTTCATTAGACTTGGCATTCAAGAATACTAGAAAAATATTTAGCTTAATATCAATAAGTCGACTGTGTAAACGCAGTATATTAATTAACAAACTGCTATATTATTAAACGCTGACTAAATTAGTAGTTTTCTTACACCAACCCTTTCCAGTTAACGGTACAAAAGCGTATTTTTGTTTTGTTTTTATTATCGACCCCTATTTACATAATGATTTCATAATTCTATATCTAAAATAGGTTGACCTGATAAAAGTTTGATTTATTGCAAAGCAGATTTAAACGACATGGTGTATAATAAGGAAATGGAATATTTTATCATACATAATCAGAGTTAATCGCCCCACCGGTTATGATAAACGAACATATATTGATTAATATATATTGAAATTGTTGAATCAAATCGACTTAAAGCAGTAATATCGAGATATGCAATTATACATCGCGCCTATCTCAATTAATGGATACAAATTTCAATAGTTCACTCCTTTCCGTGTACACTCATTTGAATGTGTTTTGAGAAGCCTGAGGATGTAAAGATATGATTTAAAACACCCTTACACCGCCAATTAATACTGCTATGCACTTGCATATGCATAAATAACACTTTGATTTATTGCTTTATTGGTGCTTCTAAGATTATAGGCACTTTTCGGGATAGAAATTTAACAATACTGACTGTATTTAAACAAAATATTTTAAATATTGATACACAGCTTTTAATCTTACAAACGCCTAAGATTAAAAGTGTTTTTTCGTAAAAAAAAAAAATAAATAAATAAAAACGCAGTAGTGACAATAAACGTAAAATTAATCAATTATTTCTAAGATCTGGAGATAACAAAATAAGTGCAATTAAGTATCGGAGGAATTTTATTTTCTAGGGCCCTTTAGGAATAGAAAATTATTTTTAAAATGAAACTTCTGAAGTATGGAGGAGCAAATTGGCTTGGATCAAACAAAAAATGTATCGCAGTCCCGTCTCAATAAATAAGTCCTTTAAAGTTAAAATTATTAATGGTAATTAATAAGATGTGGAATAAGGGTAGATTTTAAAAAAAAATTGAACAATAAGTGGTTTATAAAAAATTATTTTAAAGCCTAAGAAAAAAATTATTTTTGCGAATAGCTCTAAATCTATAGATCTCCTGGGACAACATAACCACTCTTATGAAAGATGATGGGATTATCTACAGTATAAAACTAAAATTATCTATATCACTCAATGAATATTGATTACTGTGTCTCTAAAGCGACCATGCCTATGAAGATTATTAAGAGTAATTCTCCATATGCTGTATACGTGCAATTAGTGTAAATAAAATTATTTCTTAAATCCCCAATGGGATGGAGAAAAAGACCAGTACACTAAACAGTGTGAGGCTTGAGAGAATAATTTATATCTTCGAATATTTATTTACATTTCAACAGGATTTGCGGAAGAAAAATTCAAGTTAAAATTGAAATCACACAATCACAGTCTACAACCAGATCAGGCACAACCATTGTCTCGCTATTTAGAAATTTTAAAGTCCAGATTATTTTTATCATTTAACAGCTATCATCAACGCATAAATAACTTCTTTCTCAGAGTATAAATTAATGGAAATTTGTGAATAGAAGAGATATTATATTTAATTAAGAGAGATTTCCCCGAATCGCAATCCATTTCCAAATTCTCAAATATTTCGCATAATTGTATATTTACAATTTTTATAAAATAAACACATATATGTACGAAAATGAAAAAAAAAAAAAAAAACAAGTTCTAACAGCAATTCGGTGGAAGAAATTATATTTTCAAATATTTTACTCAAAAAATAGTGTTTCCCTCAACAGTATAATAATACACGGCTGTTACTATCATGATGCCTTTAATATTATTTCATTCATTTTAGTTAAAGTTTGACTATACTTTAACTAAAATGAATGAAATAATATTAAAGGTATCATGATAGTAACAGCCGTGATAATGACAAAAATAAAGGCGACTTGCTTTGTGATGCTAGGCGTTCATGTAACTTCTAAAACTTCGCTATCCATAGACAGTTAGTAGAAACAATATTTTCTCATTACTCCCTTTCTTTAAATGCTTAATATCCGTAATATATGTTCTGTTTTTTCCTTGGTAATCACATTAAAAAGAAAAGACAAAGTTTAAAGGTACATAAGCACACCTAATTGTTAGCAAAAATCAAAATATATACTCAAGATAAAATAGAGACAACCCTTAGTTCAAATTCAATTTATAAAATTAATTGCCTGCACTATCCCAATTCCAATATCGGTATTGGAATCCAAAACCTTAAAAATAGGATGCACCAATATAAAAATTCCTGGACCGAATATAGAAGGATAAAAAGAAGCAAAAATTACCCTAACAAGACATTACCTTGAATTTACACATGATTTTGATTTTGAGGACCCTTATGTTTTGCACAAAGAAAGGTCAGAGCAAAAATTAAAATACTTGGAAGCACTAAATATTTTGGAAAATTTGAATAGTGTTGTGAATTTTAAAACTGATTTTAAAGACCTCAAAAATTTCTTTTCCGAAGCAATAGGTATTTTAAATAAATAATTATGTGTTTTTAGTTTGGCATTTCTTATTTGCCGACATAGTCTTCAATCTTTAGTAATCTTTTTGCATTTAAATAGTTACATTTTGTGTCTAAAGTTAGGTCCTTAAACTATACCATGTATGTTTTTTTTCAGTTGTACAGTAATACCCTGTTGAAGCCTGAATGGGCGTAAATTCGGAAAGATCAATAACATAAGCACACCTAATTGTTAGCAAAATCAAAATATATGTGTATATATTGTCATATGTGTATATAAGTCATATATATATATATGACTCAAGATGTTTAAACTCTACACTATCATTTAACGCATGTTACGAATAAAAAATATGTACATATGTACTAAACAAACTGAAAGTAAGGCACTGCATAATAATGACATTTTAGTAGCTTAAGCAATAAATAATCTAAATAATCCTTTAATATTTTATTATGAAGAAATGTCTGGAGAACAAAAATCTGGTCAGATGTAAGTAGCAAAAATTTTAATGGACCAAGACAATGAGAATAACCCATAAAGTACCTCAGAGATTTAGGTGCTTTACTCTTTATTATACGTCTATAATTTCTTATGATTTAAGCCAGAATAGCCGTGTGGGTTTTGACGCTTGCAGTAGATAGTAAAAGTTAAGCAGCGCCTAGCGTGGTCAGCACTTGGATCCGGAAAACCACGCTTCACCGAGTGTGTGAGTCCTGTCAGCCTGTTGGAGGCAACTCCGGTGTAGGATTAATGACTCTATTCCGTAAAGCTTCACCATGAATCGCATAGTGGTCCTAGACAGCGTGTGACTAAATACCTCTACGGTCTATAGTAAAAAAAAAATCTTAGATTTACCAAAAACCGGACGAATTAAGACGAAGAACAGGCAATGTTCAGGACTCATAACAATTTCATTTAATAGTTGAATAATTCAAGAAATATAATGAGTTGAAATTTAAAATAAGAAAAAAATCTATTCATGAAAATAATTTATTCTCCAACAAATAAAGTGGCTGCACATTTATTTGAAAAGAAAAAAAAAAGTTCAATTTTTTATCTAATATTTTCTTTTTCTAGAGCTATTGAACCTGCTTAGATAAAAGTTTAGAGATTATTAACAATAAATGACAGTTCTAGAACATTATACATTTTCCTCTTGATGGTATTGGGTGTTACAGGGCCCACCATTTGAACTTTCACAAAGGACTTGGTGGCTGAGTTCAACAACAGCATTAGGGACTGACTAAAGCTTATTATCAGGAAGGGGGAAGTCTTAGACCATCTTAGAATTATTAACTATTCACAGCTCTCCCGAATAAAGAATATCAAACAGGTCGTAAGATTTTGAAGAATCATTTTCATACTTGCATGAACGTTTTCTGGAAATAAATATTTTTGCCTCCAGATGGTAAAAATATTCAAAGTTTGTTTTCTTTCCATTTATAGCATAATAATCATACTAAGTCACCAAGGTTATATTTTTCCACCATTTAAAATTGGAAAACAGATTGAAAATTAATTTGTAGACTAATAACTTTCTCAAAATCAGTTTCATTGATATTGAAAGAAAAAATCAGACAAGGAGACAGCAGATGCTCAACCAAGATCCTGTTTACAAAAAAGAAATTGAACTACCTCAAACACGCAATTAAAAAGGAATTGGATAAAGCAATTTTATATTCTGAATATCAAAGGTATGTATAAGATTTAGATGCAAAGGTCCAACCTCTAAGGAAGAATACACGGCAACTGTTCAACATACAGGTTACTTTCCCGATACGTGGAAGAAAGCTGAACTTGTAGTAATTCACAAGCCTGGTAAAAAAGCTCAACAGGTAAGCAGCTACGGGCCCATAATTTTATTACGCATTGTTGGAAAATTACTGGAATCAGTTTTAAAAAGACATCTTGCTTCTATTGTTTCCATTTTCAATCATCATTCCGGATTATCAATTTGGTTTTCTATGATTTCTTTCAACTGTTCAAAAACACTAGCAAACTCTTATAATAACCATGTAGCCCGACCAGGCCGTTCTGGAAATAAAGAAATAAAAAAAAAGTACGAATTTACTAGTTATTATTAATTATTGTTCTAAATCAAAGATTGACGTATGAAAGCACATACACTATTTCATAGTTGCAACTTGGAAAACCAAAATATATCTGTTTACAATTTTTTTTTTTTTTTACAAAGTTGTTAAGATAGCACTAACAAAATTTGATATTGCTATTTTAAGGAAAAACATCCTTTTTCATTTTTTTTTTCATTTTTTTCAATCCCAAACTAACTAAATCATTATCTCATTTCATAATTTCCCAATTGAACGGTTGTTTAATTCTTTTAGAATTTTTATAAGCAGTAAATTTGATTTTATCAAGGAATTTTATCAATTTCTTTTAAGGAAAATTTATATCAGAACAAAAAAAACTTATTACTTTTCTTAATGTTTTGAACCCTTTCTTTATTAAGAATTGTCTGTAGCATCTTTTATTTACTATTTACTATATGTTAGGTATTTTTAAGAATGAAGGGTTTGTTTTTGGAATCTCTCAATCATACTTCACCAGTAATGTTTGCCATTTTAATTTTATTTTTTCTAATACATTGTATTAACTTTGAATAATATATGTTAAACTAGAAAAAAATATGAAAATCTAGTGTAATTATGATATATGTAATATTGATTAAGTTAATTTAGGCAACATATACTTTGAACGGTATGTATTAATTGAGATTTTATCATTAATTATAAAAACTATTTAGATGAATATTGTTACAGTGAAAATAATGAAAAATAGTTTTAATTTATCATGTAACTAAGCCGAACTTTTTAAAGAAAATATTGAAACTTTGCTGAAATTTAATTTAATTAACGCTATAATAAAATTCGATTATCTATACTTTTTTTCTGATAAATAGTATTTTTTTAAGATAATTTTATAAACCTTTGTACTGAGAATATAAACATATTTATTTAATTAATGATAAGACGTAATATTTAATTACTGACAATTAAATATTTTGACGTTTAATTATCTCAGGAATATTGAAAAATATTTATAAGTGAATCCCTTTTGTCCTCGATTTGGGCTGTTAGCAGTTCATGAAAACGCCACCAGAGTGCATCACTTTACAGCCATTGAGAGGTATGGTATCAAGTCACGTTCAGAACGGCGATTGAAACACCAGACTTCATGGTCAGAAATCGAACTTAACTTTATGATAAATAATTCGATATATAATATATATATCTTTTCTTAAGATAGGTTTGATTTATATAATCATTTCTAAATCAGAAATCAAAGAGTTAATAATTACTTGAGAATTCTCTCATCAGTAATGAAATTTCTACACAAGTTACTTTTTTAGCTTTAGACAATAGGTTTAGCTATGATGAATAGCATTTGAAACCTGTCACTACTAACATTAACATAACCAGCAAAATTTTGCATCTGATATTATGAGATTTTTGTTTTCCTCAACTGCATAAGAAATATGGAAGATTGATAATCGGTTTTGGGCCCACTCCAATATTTCTTTACCAGCTTTCATCAACGCCGTATTTAATGAAATATCTGGCGAAGCATAAGCAGTTATTAGCATATCTAATCATGGGTACCTTGTCAGCCATAGGTAAGTCTGAGAAGGTAAGAAGGGACAAATGCGTTTCGGTGGTAAGTGCATATAGTACAAGAGCCTGGAGGAAGAAAACTGTTCATTTTTTATTACTTTGGTGAAAACTACGTATTATTACAAGTCAAGCTTGATAAGTCTGCCAACTATAGTTAAGGGGAATAGAAGAATGCAGGCTGTTTCAAAATTAAAAAAAAAATTTCATCTTTGAAACTATTAAAAAGATTAGAAAAGCTAATAGACCAGCATTTAAAGTAGAGTAAATTTGCTAAAAATATGAGCCCTAGTAGAACTGGTTACCTTCAATAGTTTCCGAGATACAGTTTTTTAAAAAACAATATTTCATGAAATATATACTTAAAAATCAGTAGCTACTGAATTTAAATCAATTTATTTTAGCAAATATCTTTAAAACTAATACTCCTATATTCCCTCACTTACTTTTCCTTAACAAACAATCGATTCACTTCTACTCCACAATAAAAAACTTTGGAGTCACCTTCGACCAACACCTCTCCTGGAATAAACATATTTCCCTGATCACCCGCAAATCTGCAAATTTAAAATTCCGTGATTCCATTCCTCAGAATACCCGCCAGCTCCTAGTATCCTCTCTTGTTTTTCCCCACTTCGACTACGGTTCCTTGGTCTACTGGGGGCTATCTGCAGATCTAGAGTTGAGACTGAAGAACCTCATGAATTGTTTCGTAAAATTTATATTCGGGTTTCCCAGCTGTTCTCATGTCTCCCGTTGGTATACCGAGTTGAAGTGGCTCTGTCGAACCTCCCGAAGGCGATACCTCCTTGGTGTTTTCCTATTCCAAATTTTTAAAATTAAAAACCGACCTATATCCTTGATCTCCTCACTCAACGATCATCCATCCATTCATGAAACACCAGATCCCAACCAATCGATTAATAAATGCCCTCCCATAGAACCGCTTCCTTTAGCAAATCCTTCGTCATAGGTGCAACCTACTTCTGGAATTCTTTTCCTATCTCCATTCGTCAACCCTCATCCATGCACAATTCACCAAAGTTGGAGCTGTTTTCCAATTTTTTAATGGCAGGTTAATGCTATACATAGTTCATTTAAGGATTAAATATTAATAGTAACAATATTTTGAAAGCAAAAAGTTTGTTTCAGCTCAGATCTTCAATTACCACTTTTCTAGCCTGTGCAAGTTTGGATCACGTGTACGCCGGCTGGATCGCACCCACCCGATTTTATTGTACGTTCTTTAATCCCTTTTCATGTTCCTGTTGTACTTTCCAATTTTAGAACCCTTCAACTGAAGATAATCCGTGGACCAAAGGGATGTTTTACATATATTTTGCCACATCCAAAAGTGAGTTTGAGTACCAGAGGTGGAATTTTCATGTTGAAAATTCATAAATTCACTTAAACATATGAATATTTATATTAAAAATAAATTTGTTTTCCTAAAAAAAAAAAAATAATAAAATACAGTTCATAAAAGCTATGTAACATTTAATTCTTCTTTTAGACACTTGACTTCACCGGTAAAAAAGAACATAACTCCAGGGAATTTTAACCAATTAAAAAAATTATTACTGGATTGAAATTTAGAAGAAACAGACATATACTCTGAACACAACAACGATGTGTGAAACAACGTTAAGAAAACTTTTATTATATAGCTTTTTGAGCAGAAACTGTAAGAACGTATTTACATTTGTATACACCTATGAAAAAATAAAATATTTATTACAAAATATACGATGATAATATTAATCTTGTGATTTGTTTTCTGTTTTTTTTTTTAATATTAAATTTGATATTTGCATTATAATCCAACCCAACAATAGTTCTGAAATAGTTTTACCATACACTTTTGTTGAAGTCGATGACTGTATTTTTCTCCGTCAGTCTCTTTCTGTAGATCACCAGGAAGGTTAAGTATGAGGATAAATTTAATTCACAAAGTATGAGGATAAATTTACATATATTATTACATAAAAAAACATATACCCCCAAGAGGAAAACAAAAATTATGAAGTCAACTTTTGATTTTTTTAAATGTTCAGGTTACGAAGTCCTATCCAACTCATTCATTCAACCCCTTCCAGCCCTTTGTAATGATTTCATCCAACAATTACTCATAAAATTTATGGTATGATTAATTCGATAGTTAGTCTCAGAAGAACTTATTGAAAATCGAAGTTAATGAATCTGTAAAATTATATCAAACTTGTGATTTCAAACAAATGACAGTAAAACCACGAAGTTTTTAAAACTTAAAATTTATAACTCCTATTCATCCCTCTATTCTCAGTCCCCTGGTGTTCGTCAATGTAGTAGCCTCGGTCCCATCCTCTACACCGCCTATACAGCTGACATTCCAACCAATCCTAACACTATCCTCACCACATATGCCGATGACATATATGTGCTCGCAGTTAATAATAACCCATTAATTGTAGCCCAAACTCTCCAATCCCATATCACAGCCCTCAAAGAATGGTGTCATAATTGGAGGATTAAGATAAATTCTAACTAATCCCATCAAATCACTTTTAACCCTTAGTCGTAAACCTACCGACTGCCCTACAGTTTCATTTAATAATGTTACTCTTACCCCTCTCGAACAGATCCGCTACCTTGGACTACATTTGGACATACGATTAACCTGGAATCCTCACACAAGACTGAAAAGACAGGAAACTGCACGTCGATTTCGAATATTACAGCACTTACTAGACAAACGGTCAAAACTTCCAACACATTACAAAAGACTGATCTACATGACTGTAATAAGGTCAATCTGGACATATGGAGTCGAGCTTTGGGGCTCCACTAAACCTTCGAATTCCTCTCGTATCCATTCCTTCCAATCCAAAATCCTCAATGCTCCTTACTTTGCTACAAATAAAATCATACATAAAGACCTTAATGTTCCCTATGTAACCGATCTAGCCCGAACCAGATATCACTCCTCCCATTACAAACTCCCTAACCACTCAAACCCCCTAGTTTCTAACCTTGCATCCTCTTCCATTCTTGGCAATCCTCCGAGGCGCCTGAAAAGAAGATGGCCACGAGACCTGCTAATGTAAAATGTCATTAGAGTGCTACAAATGGGTAATTGCTCTACACGCCTGTAACACTCCATTTTAACTAAGATCAAATTTACTGAATGTATTATATAATATACAGTTGTAAATTTCAATAAAGATATTTAATTATAACTAGGAAGTCTATGACTTTTTTTTTGTTTTGGTGAGAGACAAATAATTAGCCTCTTAAAGATTTATCATTTCTTCCAGATTCTCTCTAAAACCTTGATCCGATAGTAAGTAGCCTGCAAAAAATTAATTTTAAACACTATCAGAGGGGATGAATTTTCTAAACAAATGGAAAGATGTCTAATTACGGGTTTCCTGGTGAAACAATTTGAAATAATTCCTAAGGAATACAGTACAATCCTTCTTAAATCAAAACCTCATTGTCCAATTGTTCGAACAAATCAAGGTAAACAAATTTATGCGATTTTCTCATCTTTCGTTCTTTCTCATCAAATAAAGATCGTTGGGACAGTTCATAAGTAAAGTAATTTCTGTGTCCGGATTCTGTCTTTGTACGAAATGCCATTCTTCTGAAAACGATGTAGGTACTACTCCTACAAGTAACTACACTCTGATGCATACTATTGGTAACATTCTTTTCTTTCTGGAAAACTCCACTTGACTAAAATTGCTTCCAATAATGTTTTCGAGACTGTAATTTCCTATTTCTGTTTGACAGAGCACAATTAATGTTTTCATTCTTTACAACTCAGGTTGGCAAGTGACAAAACCAAAATTTATAGAAACTGGGAGCGTTATAATGTTCAAATGCATTTGGACCATATATTTTACAATGCGAATATAAGGTTAAAAAAAATCTAAAACTCGTTAAAAAAATGTTCGTTCTTTGAAGTTGCATATCATGCAGTTTTACCTAAAACCGTATTTATTTATCAAATAATATACGAAAAGGGCTTAAACTGTTTATACTGCAAATCTGTATGTTTAAGTCGGCCTAAATGTTCTACCAAATACATTTATATTATCAATTTGTATCTAATTTACAATACTAACAAATATATTGTATCAAACTCAGATATGAACATTCAGCCTGAATTAATTAATTTATTTTGGCTTAATTATAATACAAAACAATTATTGAATTAAATTCCTTTACTTATAATATATTGGGAAAATTATAGGCAGGGTCGCACGTAAGTCTCAAGCTATATTTAACAGTCCAAGAGCCCAAAAGGAGAATAAGGCAGTTATTTCACCCGTATGTTTACGATAAATATCATAATACTTATTATTAACTATAATAATAAAACTATTAAACAAGTTTTAATATGGGTGCTGGCAGACAACTGTACATTTGTAGCTGTAGATAGATATAGTTTTTCATTAATAAAAAATTTTGTTTGGACAATTAGAAATCAATATTTTGTGAATTCATTTTGTCAAATATCATTAATAAAAATAATAATAAAAAACTACTCCTACAAAGATAAACGTATGAACTACCTTATAGTACATTAAACTACATTTAATTTGAGTGTTAGTAGACATATGTACGTCAAATAGTCCCTGAGGTATCTAAATAGGTAATTCTGAATAGCAGGATTGTAACTTAGACGAAATTATCTTTAAAAACAAGTATAGTTTGTCTTTTTCAAAACCATTTGAAGGAGGATTTCAAACGGCTAAATAACAACAATTTTTGATTTTCGTAAAATCTTGAATTATTAGCGATTTTTTGCACCTGCCTCCAACTGGACTACTGATTATTACTTTTAAAAGCACTTTCTTATTTAACATGATTTAAAACAGTAAAAATTGAAGCGAGGTCTGTTATAGAATAAGCTGAGATCCCACTCCAATTTTGAAAAAAAAATCATGTGATATGAAATTCTATCTCATCTTAGTAATAACACCGATACTCATTTAAGTATCAGTGTTATCAGCCAAATTAATAACAAATTACTAAAATACAGTTCTGATTTATATAAAAAAGATATGTAAAATTAAATATTTAATATGGGTACGACAATTAAATTCTCCTTAAAATAAATAAAAATGGTTTTATGAAAAGTATATTATTATTAAAATGTACTAAACATAAGATATTTTTGTACCTTTCTTAGCAGCAACCCACACCATCTTCCTACAAAGAGTTAGAAAACTTCCCAGTAATATTAAAATATGTTTTATTTTAAATGAACTTTGTTTATTAGTTTCAGTCAATTTGTATTTTTTTTAATAATTGAATAGTTGATTTAAAAATTTTATAAAGAAACAAATTGATTTAAAATAATTAAAATAAAAAAATGGTTTTATGAAAAATAAGTATATTATTATTAAAATGTAATACACGGAATTATTACATATAAATTATTAAAACGTAAGAAAGCTTTTTTTGTGCCTTTCTTGACCGCCGAATGAACCATCTTCCTTCAAGGAATAAGAAAACTTCACAGTAATTTTAAAAATATGTTTTATTCCATATGAAGTTTGTTTATTAGTTTCAGTCAATTTGTAAATTTTCTGTTTCTTTTTAAGGAAACATTGAATTAAAATAATAAGAATACTTAGCATTTCTGGTAATGCAACAAAAATTATTACTAAAATTACTAGAAAGTTTTGTTTAGTATAATACACTTCTTATTTATTAAAAAATATGCTTAATAAATTATCTAAAGTGTGTATAACAATTAAAAATATCCTTAAAAATTCATAAAATAATACAAAAAAAAAAAATGTTTTTATGAAAAGCAAATTTATTATTTGTATCTCGTGTACAAAATTTACAAATATAAAAAACTTTGTAGCGATTTTTGGAATAATTTTTATTTTAATAACGTTACTATATTAAGTACTTGTATTATTTTAAGCCATCTGTTAAATTCATTATTTTTCAAGATTTATTATTTATATGGCCCTAAAATAATTAGTATAGAAGTTAATGAAAAATAAAAATTATTGCTAAAATCACTAGAAAGATTTTTATAATATTTTCAGGAGAATTTCATTAGTCATGAGAACATTAAATATTTTATTTTACACATTTTTTATAACTAATAGGTGTATTTTAGCCATTTTTAAATAATTTGGCTGAAAATATTTGAAAAAAAAATAAAAATACTATGAAGAGGCCGATTTTGATACTTTTTTACAACATTGGGTGTATATCCTAACTTATTCTGTAACAAGCCTCAATTTAATTAATATGAGCTTAAGTCATATTAAAGAAGGACGTTTTTATAAAAGTGGAAAATCTTTAGTCCAATAGAAAGCTGGAAGAAAAAACATCGCGAATAAGTCAGGATTTAACCAAAAACTAAGTTATTATTGCGATATTTAGCCGCTTGAAAGCAAGGACAAATTCCACTTGTTAAATAAATTTTTGTCCAGTTTACTATGCTGTAATGAAAAATTACCTAACTTAAATAGTTATTCAACGAAAAAAAAAACTTGTTTAAAAAAAATAATAAATGTCAAAATTCGAATTTCTTTAGAGTATCAGACCATTGTCAATTTGGATCTTTTTGTTGATTTTTATTTCTCCTTAAATATTTTTAAAGACTTACGGGATACCCTTACTTCTTATGTGTAATAACATTTGTGAATAAGACGCATTTTTTTTATTTTCTATCATCCATGATAAGGTAAGGTAAGTGATTTTTGAAGGTTTTGGTAAAGAATACTGGGTTGTAGAAAAACCATATAATTTATTTATTTCCCTTTTTTTTTTTTTATCAATAATGGTGTTTGATCAGTTTCTCAAAATCTAAAATCTGTATCTAGTTTTGTTTAAATTCTGACATTTATCATTATTTCCGTTAAAATAAAGTTAGAGACTCCAAATAATTTTGGAGGACAAAGGAAATCCGGTACACGAAAATTACTGATATAAATTATAATTAAAATCATAAAACGTCGAAGTAGATGCTCCTTTTCAATATTAAGAGGGAGGAGAGAAAAAACAGGATTCAATTTTTTTTTTTTTTTGTGATTAAAAAAAAGCAAATGGAAAATTTTAACTCGGTTAAACATCGTTAATTTGGATAATTTTGAGGAAGATCTATTTCTGCTGGTAAATCCGGTATAAGTAAATGACTGATATAGATTGTAATTAAAATCATAAAATGAGAGGGAAGGAGAAAAAAACAGGATTTAAATTTTTTTTCTCGAGAATAAAAGAAACCAAATGAGAAATTATAACTCGGTTAAAAGTGAATATTTGGAGTTCTATCAATGGGTAGATTCTCCACATGTTTGTATCATGTCACTATCTCACCTACACCAAATTTACTTGTGGTATATATGTTATACAGCTGTAAATAACAATAAATAAATGATTTAAAAAAAAAAAAAGTGAATACACACATAATGAAAAGTGAGTGCTAAAGCAAAAACATTAAATAATTCCAAAGAGGATTAGACAGAGCTGTTTTCTAAATCATTTATGTATTACTCATCAGAAAAACTAAGCTCATGTAGATACTTGATAATTAGATATGTCGATCTTTTGCCTACCTGCCCAGGCTAGACCACTAACAAGGTGGATAAAAGTCGTGAATAAAGTCGGTATTAGTGATGAAAAGGCAGGGGGCTAGGGGAGATGGGGGAGGGGGTCGCGGCCTCACCCGGGGCCACACACCAGGCTCAGCCATTATATGGAGATCGCTGGCCACCCAGGCTGCCCGTACCTTACCTCTTGCCACGATAAATCCTGACCTCTTTTTCATCGGCTCTGTAGCCTAAGTTACATAAGGTGACCGCAAAGTAGTGTAAGATACTTTATTTATATGAGTAGAGACACAGGATCTATGATGTAATATGTACAACGTGTGTCCTACGACAACTGTTTTTCATAACTGATCAACAAATAACCTGACATATCTTATAAGCACAAATGAGGAAGGTGGGGGTAGGAAAGAAACCTGTAGGAGAGGGGTTTATATGGGGACAAAGAAGAACCAACAGACCAAAGGCTTCTCCACACACCTGGAAACAATATATCAGGATACCCTACCCAATAGGGGGATTTTACCCCAAATTTCTCTTTTTTTTTGGAAGTTAAAAACAATCAAACTATTTATTTAAACATTTATATTATTAAATAAAGTCATTAAATCATTTATTCATATTCAATAAATTAATAAAGCTACAAGTACGATAACTCTAGTTATTCTCCTACTACAGCATTAGTCCCATGATAAGAAAATGTGCAAACATACCTAGAAGGTAACTCAAATATTGATTGATATGAAAAAAAACTATTATCTTCGTATGACTTGAAAGAAATAGATAAAAAGGCAATTTTTTTAGGAACAATGGGACATGGGTACAGATACCCAAAATATCCATGTTTCCAATACGATGATGTCAGAGTGATGTGAGTTAGTGAAATATGATTGATATCAGATATTTTTATCACTCCAGAGCAGCATAAAAAATATTTTTACAAGAGTTTGACATAGTTCACAATTTGTTGGAAATGAATCATCTTCTGAGAACTTTGTTACATCTAGATATATTAATGGAATTAAGTACTCAAAATTAAGCTTATTAAATTACATTTTTTATATCTCAGTTTATTGATCAGTTTTAATGGTCTTCTTTATAAGAATAGCAATTTCCATGCATTAAAAATGTCCGAAAATGATGAATTAGTTCTCGTTTTTTGAAATGAATTTGCAGTTTTGGGAAAATTATATCCTGGGTACTGTTAAACGTACAGGGCTCTTTAAAACCTCAAGTGTTAGGAAAATTGATTCTTCTTCTTCAAAGAAACGCATGTTTTTTCCTACAGTGATTCTTCTCACTTATATGTTATTTTTGGCCAAAACACTACCAGTAATAGAATTATGATTTCGGTGATTTATAATGAAGTAAATGTAATTTAATTATTATATATAGTTAAAAAACTATTATGAAGAGAAGATGGTCGAGGGTGCAGTCAGTAATAATTCAAAACTAAGTAAAATTATGTGTGCATCATTACTGACCAGACCCCTGACTGTCTTCTTATCATATTGAATCTTAGGTTAACAATTTACACCTCATTATAAAAAATATTAGATTTTTTTATCATTCATAAAAATTACTTTTAAAAAAATCCAAAATAAAAATATTGGCATAATAAAATTCCAATATTATTAACATATTAAAAATAAAATATATTTTTTAAAAATATTTTATAATAAAATATGAGTATAATGAGAGGGGTTCACTGCTAAACACTGGTTAACCTGAAATATGCTTCACCTCTCACATAAAAAAATAAAACAAAAACTAAATAATTATTATATAACTAAAGTTAATTCTGAAGAGGTTTTGATGAAAGGTTAGGAAGAAGGTTGTAAGGAATAGGGGGATGGAAGTAAATCCCAGAACTGCTATCAGTATCACATAATGAAAGGCTCCAATAATGAATCAAAAGTAGGTAAGTTAAGAAGTTGAAAGGCAACTGAAAAGAGTATCAGAAAGTGTGAGGTGATATAGGAACTGAAAAACGACCAACTGAATCAGAATATTTTGCCTAAAATATATTTAAATTAACAGCAAAACACAAGTTTTCACTCATGGCCTTTTTAAATTTAAGTGTCTTAGTTATAGAGCCTCATCCACAGATGCCTATAGAATATTAAACAATATTATTCCTCATATTTATACCTCTCAACTAAATTTAACTTGGCTTGATTTCCTATATCATTTTCATGCTAAACCATGTTTATGTTGAATCATGACTAATAAAATCCAATGGCGAACTGGGTAAAAAATTAATAGTGTAATTTAGGGTTAGGAATGAGAGAGTGGAAAGTATGGAAGGGGAGATGATAAATGAGAAGAGTGGTTAACAATTATGAGAAGATTAGAAACTAGGTGTTTGGAAGATGGAAGTCAGAAGTGGAGGAAGGGTCAAAATATAGTGAAGGAAATCGGAAGATTTAATGTGGGAAGATCAGAATTTGGAGTGGAAATAGGGGGCTAGAAGTAAAAGAGGTGAAGCTGTAATATAATTTAATTTATAAATAATGCTGATTTTTTTTTCAATGAAAAAAAAATTAAAGCATTGACATCAATAAATAATCAGGTATATTTAAGTTAACACATAAGAAATTAATTCAACTATTCAGTGAACCACTGATCATAAAATTAAATTAATCAACTTTTTGATAAATTATGAAAAACAATTTTTAAAAATATGATCTATTTTAAATATTAAAATCACAAAAGCAAATTGAGAAAAAAAATTATAAGCATGCAATTTAGTATATTCTGAGGGAAGCCAGTTATTGCTGACACATAAAAATAAATAAGATGCCCCTAATACATGTAACAAACACTATTTTCCAAAGTGAATAGCAGGATTATGCACCAACTCAACCACAATTAAATTTTATTTTATTTGAATTATCTAAATATAAATAAATAAATAGATCCACCAAAATTTATCTATATTACACATTGCCAAAACCCCTTGTAAGTACTTTAGCTAATAGTTAATACTATAATAAAACTTAATACTGTTTGGGTGAAGAGCCATAGTACATTCTAAGAATACCACCTATCAGGCAGCTTCTCTTCTACCTGAAGGTAATTCCAAAGATCTACAAGGATTGCAAACATCCAGCAGGCCTCTGCACATATCATTGACAGGCCGATATTAACAATGTAGCAGAAATAGCAAATGCAACAGGTCCATATCTCTGTGGGGTCTTAGGCCAAGAGTAGGAAAGGTTTAGCTTGTAAAATTGTGCAATGGCCCTAGCTATTGTTACCCTAGGAGGACCAGTGACCCTGTTGCTGGACCTTCTACACAGCAGAGCATGTAGGAGAATAAACCTAAGACCTACAAAGAAGCCACATAGAGAGTTCTCCAGGTAGTTATAATGGGGAGCGGGTAGGGTGCCTCCATTACATAGACAGGAGAAAGCCCAAATCATACAGAGACTCCTCATTTCTGAGATTGAGATGAGTATGAATGAGCCACACCCAAGGAGGAGACCACTGGCACTCCACAACTCCGGACACCAGGCGGATCCAGGTTGGTTTCTCCTCACACGTTCTAATGAGGAGACAGGAGACTGGCTTCTTGGCTGGGTACCTCCTACAGACCATAGGTTTGTGATGAGGCTGAGGTACAAGTTAGTTTGCTAAACTTATGGAAGGTACCAGTCTACTCAACAAGAAGTAGCCAACCCTCTCAAGGAGGAGCACAGGAAGGGCAGGCGCCAATAGGTGCTAGCTTTTCCTACATTCCTCTCCACCTGTCAGACCAAATGATCAAGGTAAGACACATTAATATTCAGCATAATAAGTCAGCTACTGCAGAATTAGCCAAGTTACTTTCGGGGGTTAAATCCACACTCGTGTTAATTCAGGAATCTTATTGTTATAGGGAGACTATTACAGGATGAGGGGGTATAGGAAGGATTATCCGCCCAACACCATGTGAAGACAATCCAACGGCTTGCATCTGGACCTCTAAGGATCTACAGGTGATGTCACCCATTATCAATACCCAGAAAGACTTCTCCAATACTCCAGGGAGGTACACTTACCATTCTTAATTGGCGGAGATATTAATACTCATCACTTATTGTGGGGAAGCAGATACCAATGAGCGAGGTGAGACCTTGCTGGAATTTATAGCCTCAACTGACTTAGAAATCCTTAATAAAGGGGGCGAAGCAACCTTAGTTACAAGAGCAAGGGGTGAGGTTTTAGATGTAACACTTGCCTCAAGCCGCATTAAAGGCCTTTGTAACGACTGGAGGGTCACCTCAGATATAACATTATCTGATCATCGGATAATCTCATTTAAGATAGTAGCTGAGAAGCTCCTTCTCACATTGAAAAGAAACCAGAGAAATACAGACTGGGATCTATTCAGAGAGAGGCTGGAAGGTGATTCACCATATGTGGTGGGAAGACTTTCCAGGTCGCAGCTAGACAGAGTTGATTCTATTCACCATAAAACGGAAATTGGGTACCTTTGGAACCCCAACTTTCTTTGGCAATCAACTCCAATTAAGCCAAAAAGTCAAATACCTCGGTATTAGTTTGGATGCAAAACTTAACTGGGGATCTCATTTGGCAGAACTCAAAAAAAAAAAATTAGAGCAGCCTTTTGGCAAGTAAGACATAATGTTGGCATCCCCTGGGGTTTCAACAAAAGGTTATGCACTGGATTTATACAGCAATAATAAGAACTAGGATCTACTACGGGAGCATTGTGTGGTGGACTGCCCTACACAGTGCGAATGATAAGTAAGATCCAAAGGATAGCCTGTATTGGCATAACTGGGGCATTTTGCACAACACCAACTAAGGCATTAGAAGTCTTACTTTCTTTAATACCGCCCACTTATTGATCAAAGGGGATGCAGTAATTGCTTATCTATGAATAAAAGAATATAGACAGTGGAAAGAGGTGGGAAAATCTATTGGTAATGCGAAAATAAACTGGTGGAAAGCGAGTTACCAATATTACAATACAACCGCTAGATAAAACACCCGCTCTGGAAACAAAAATTAGTTCCCAATACCCAGGACAGAGGATTGGGTATAAGGTTCAGTAGAAACCCCAAGAGCTTATCTGCACTGTTTTACTGATGGATCAAGAAAGGATTTGACTGGACTAATGGGGGCTGGAGTCAATATAGAAGAATTAGACATAGAATTAAGCTTCCCACTAGGCGAATACTCACCTTTTTTTCAGGCAGAAGTGTTTGCCATTTTGTCGGCAGCTACATGCTCTGAATCGTCATCTTTTCTGATAGTCTGTCTGCCCTTCAAGCCCTTGAGCCACCTAAAGTCACCTGTACGAGCTCAAAGAAGCTTAAGTTAGTGTGGGGCCCTGGACATAAGGGAATCACCGGTAATGATAAAGCTGACTAGCTCGCTAGATATGGAACTCAGCACTCTTCTATAGGACCAGAACCATTCCTAGACATTTCTAAAAGGTATCAGCAAAAAGAAGTTCTTGACTGGACATGGAAGATAGCAGGCAAGGAGTGGAGGGAATATATAGAGCTAAGACACACCAAGAAACTAATAACTAAACCCTTTATTTCTAAAAATAAGTGACTGCTAGGCCTAAACAGAAATGAACTCCGATAGCTAATAGGAGGTCTTACGGGTCACTGCAGACTTCAAAGACACATAAGATTTATAGAGTAGTTCGCGATGAAACCTGCCGCTTATGTGGACAGACCCCGGAAACTGCCCAATTGTGCAGATTGTGAAATTTTTAGCATTTGATCGCTACTATTTATATGATTTACAGAAAGATAAATAATAAATAAATTATGTTTAAAACCACCTCTTTATTAGACTCAGATGATATGTTTAACTCACAAGTTCATTCACTATAAAATTGTGTACTATCAGCATTTAATTTATATAAAAATTTCAAGCTATATAACATTAAAAATTAAATTTAAACATCGGTTTTAATGTAATTAGCAATTTTTGTCTATAACTGAATATCTGCAATTAATTCAATTCAGATTCTTCTATAAAAAGTTGTATTTTAGAAACTTTTTTGGTCATTGTTATTAAACACATTATGTACTTAGACATTATTAAACATATTATATACTTTGACGTAGTTACATATATCGTGTAAATATATATCAGATTAATGTATTCTGGATTTCTGCATTGTTTCTTATTTGAATAAACAACATACTTACCTAATAAGTTCACTACAACTGTAAAAACTATAACCCAACTTCTTATTGCCAACCTAAGCCAATAAATTTCCTACATTGATGTAATTTTTATAACAAATTTGTAATCAGCTCAAGATTCCCCATTGAAGTCCTATTATTCTTATACTTTCAACAGTTATAATACGAACTTCTTACGATGGACTAGTTATTAAAAAAATACTTATATCTTCGTCCCGAATCACCGCTCGAATTTTCTGAAGGACGAGTCTTGTTTACCGTTCAAGTACAGATTTTTTAGGTAGTGGATAATGTGTATCAGACCCGTTTGACTGGAAAAGTATTATTTTTAGATGTATATTATTTTTTAATCATTATTTCTCAATTAAGGAACAATCTGGTTGTTTAGCGTAATCATGAACAAATTACATCTCTTCACAACTCTTTTTTAATAAACAGTACTTCCTAACAAATTACTCAACCCCTGACCTTTCATGGACTGTAGAGGTGTAAAATTTCATTTTTCATCCTTATAACGTGACAACCCCTTTGTAACCTTGCTATTTAATGCCCTGAACTATGTTTAAACTTTTATAAATATTCTTGAGCTCGTTATTTCTCATTCCTCATCAAGCTTGGTTAATACATATTGGTTCGAATTTTAACACAATGGCCCTTGCAAGGGGGCCATTGTGTTAAAAAGAAACTTGGGGAGCAGCATCCCCACAGGTAACCACTGCTCAGTACACCAGAACATTACACTAAAGCATACAGACATTAACACAAGGACATGTGCAGTACACCTTAGGATTACCTCCCCTAAGAGACCGCCATGGATGGAGTAGCAAATACGGAAGCTATAATGTAGCAGCCCTACCACCGGAAACAGATGCTTTAGGCCAATCACCTACTCAGCTTAAAAATCTGATTACGAAACCTCAAGAAGAACAAAGAAAAACTGGACTGTCTAAATGGCTACAACCTGGAAATTGTATACTGGCCATTGAACTTAAAACTGCAACATGGAATGTATTATTCCTGTATAGACCAGGAGCTTTAAAGATACTTCTGGAACAGGTCAGAAAATATAATATTGATATTATGGCTATTCAAGAAGTGAGATGGCTAGGAACAGGCATAATAGAAAAAAGAGAAGAAGCTATCTACTATAGATGCCATGAAAAACAACATGCTCTGGGGAATGGTATAATTGTGAGCAAAAGAATAAAGGAGCACATGATTGACTTTAAACCCTTTGGACCCAGAATATGTTATATCCGACTAAGAGGAAAATTCTTCAATTATAGTATTTTTAGTATTTATGCACACTTGGAGACTTAAATGTGCAAATTGGCAAAGAGCGAGCACTTCAACCGGTAATAAGATCCCATAGCCTGCATGATGAAACCAATGATAACAGATTAAGATTGGTCAATTTTGCTGCATCCTTAGGATTGACTGTGAGTAGCACACTAATCAGGTCAAAACGAATCCATAAGGCTACATGGAGATTACCAGATGGCAAAACTGTAAATCAGAACAATCATGTTCTGATAAGCTCTAGGCATAGAAGCAATCTCCTCAACATGAGAACCTTTAGAGGCGCGAATGTGGACTCGGATCACTACTTGGTAGTGGCCAGCCTCAGATAACGCATATCAAATGCAAGAAAAGTTAAGGCAGAAAAGCTTGTTAGATACAATATCACCAAGCTTAAAGACCCAACATGCTTAGAAGCTTTTGATCGCACTCTTGATAGATGCATGCATAGACCAACACATGTTGAAGAGAATAATATCGACGAAATTTGGGAGTCCTGTAAGACCGATATAATATCTGTAGCCAAGGAGGTTTTAAGTAAAAACTCAAAGGACTAATTGGTATGATGAAGAGTGCAGCAAAGCCACTCTGGATAAAAATGAAGCTTATCGGTGTACGATCAGTGGAAGAAGGACAAGGAATCTGACAGAAGAATGTAGAAAAAAGCAGGAGGAAAAAAAAATCCATAGAGTAAAAAAGAGGGTATGGGAGAAAAGGAAAATAAAAGATGTGGAAAACTTCAAGGAACAATAGGACATTAGAAACTTCTACAAAGGCGTAAATGAAGGAAGGAAAGCTTACATGCCAAGGTTAAGTCAGATCCAGAATAAAGAGGGCGTTCTGTTGTAAGATAAAACTGGTATTCTGGAAAGATGGACAGAACATTACTGGAATCATTTCAAACAAAATTATGATGGTTCTAAATATGAGCAGCATGCTGACGATGATATGGAGCCCTCAGATGAGAAAGACATCCTTTACGCCATCATGCAGTTAATGAACAATAAAGCTGCCGGGATTGATGGTCTGTAGGCTGAACTCCTCAGGCAAGTTGGGACTGAAACCATAAAAAGATTTCAAAATCTCATAATGCAGGCATGGATAGAGGAAGCTATACCAGAAAAATGGTGAACTGTCATGATATGCCCCATACTGAAAAAGGGTGATCCCCTAGATTGTAACAACTATAGGGCCATCACACTGCTCCCTACAATATACAAGATATTCTCTAATATCCTCAATAACAAGCTACATCCTTTTGCGGAGAGAGTGGTGGGGCAAAATCAGAGTGCCTTCACTAGGGGGAAGTCCACCTGCGACCAGCTGTTCAGTTTAAGACAAATCCTCAAGAAAATGAATGAATACAACTTCAATAGACATATGCTTTTTGTAGACGTCAGGTCGGCATATGATAGTGTGTGGCAAGAAAAATTATATATGGTAATGGAAAAACTTGAAATGCCACCAAAGCTAATTAGGTTGTCCAGAGTGACAATGATGGAAACCAGCTGTCATGTAAAAGTGCAAGATTTATCAAATAAATTCAAGTGCGAACGAGGTCTGAGACAATGTGATACTCTAGCATGCACTCTCTTTAATCTAGCTATAGAAAGCATAGTGAGAGATGCTGGTACACAGACAACAGACACTTTATTTACAAAAAGCACCCAAACACTGGCTTACACCAATGACATATGTATTATTGGGAGATCCTTAACGGCTATAACGGATGCTTACTGCTCGCTAGAAGCAGCAGCAGTAAAGATGGGGTAAGAGGTCAATGAGGAAAAAACGAAATATATGACAACTGACAGCTGTCAAACAGGTCCAACAATCCAAGTTGGTATGTACAACTTTGAAATAGTTCTTAGGTTTAAATATTTGGGATCGGTAGTGACTGCAGATAATGAACCTAGCGTGAAAGTGAGCCAGAAAGTGAACCTAAGAATTGTGGCCGCAAACAGATGTTATTATGGCTTTCTGAATTACATGAAAAACCACTTCATACAACGAACAACTAAACTTCTCCGTTACAAAGTCCTTATTGTATATATA
>NW_027113995.1:523343-524967 GCF_000696795.3 Halyomorpha halys
TGTATATATATATACAATAGGAAAAGGTAGTATATGGAGAAAGGAAAAGAATAATGTAACAAATATATCAATATATGTATATGTATATATATATATACAATAGGAAAAGGTAGTATATGGAGAAAGGAAAAGAATAATGTAACAAATATGAGAACGAGAAGGGAGACTTACATTGTGGCGTAGAAGGCATATTGGTAACTGACTAATGTAAGAGTTTATTTGAGTCTTCCGCTAGAGTGAGCTACTAAACTAAGGTTCGAAACGTAATTGTCAAGAAAGACCGTTATGACACAACAGTTGATATGAAATACCAATGATAAACAGGTCAAGTTATAGTTTAAAAGAAAAACATAAAACCAGTGACATGAAAAAAATATGGAGCCCAAAGGTCAAAAAATTATGAATACTAATTATTAAGAATAAAACATATTTTTATATAAACAATAAAATTGAAAATAGGTAATAATTGATAAAAGAAAATGGATTATGGGTGCTTTAATAAATTAACTATTTGGGAATAGGCTAGGGATAAGTTATAGGCTTCCTGAAATACATGAAAAACCACTTCATACAACGAACAACAAAACTTCTCCGTTACAAAGTCCTTATAAGACCGGTCCTGAGTTATGAGTGTGAAACATGGATTTTGATAAAGCCAGGAAACCAGGAACTGGCCAACTTGGACAAGGAACCGGATGTTACAAGATGTATCCGGATAGCTAGGCTGAGATGGGCGGGCCACGTTGGACGGAATACAGACCAAGAGGATTTGAAAGAAAGCCTAGGTGACAAACTAGTTCACTTTGCTGAACTTCTTAAAACTAACGTGGCTGCTGCTAAAACAACTACAAGCATGAGGTTCTTGAACTGGAATTCAATAAAGTTAAGATGGAAAATTCATTACAGTCAAATTTCCCAAATTTAAAATTAGTTCAATTTCAATAAATTTTTTGAGATTAAAAACTTCCAAAACTTGAATATATTTTATTGTATATTATCATTACTGTTCCACAACGATTCGGGACTACTGTCCCATATTCATATACTTCAATAAACCTCATCTTTGTCAAATTTTTAATTTCAATATGGAAATCATGTCCTTTATTAAAACATGGATCCATGATTAAATAAAACAGGCAAGTTTTAATTGCAGGCTAGACCTGGATGTATTACTTGAAAAACATAAATCTGTATCCCAACTTAAAAAAGAAATGAGGTGTAGATAATTGACAGTAAATTAATGCTTGGAGAAGTTTGTCAGGGGGTGTGGTCAGCAAAGAACAACATAAATAAACAAAACCATATTTATTTATTTTATGCCGACGTTTCGACCTGGGTTTCAGGTCTTCATAAGGGCTATAGAACAAAAGAGATAACAACAACATTTAGAGTAAGATACAATTGAAAAGGAATAGTATACAAACGAATTTAGAATTATACAAAATATTGAATTAAATCATAAATGATAAAAAATTGATAACTGATAATTGATTAGTACAAAATTTTAATTGATTGATATTTGTGGAATTATATGGTAGTAAATTGAAAACAGTGACAAATGAAATATAATATCATGTAGGTAAGAAGATATATATAATATAAGATATGCAAGTAGTGTCTAAAA
>NW_027113995.1:526230-530558 GCF_000696795.3 Halyomorpha halys
GTACTATTCAATTATCAGTTATCAATTTTTTATCATTTATGATTTAATTCAATATTTTGTGTAATTCTAAATTTGTTTGTATACTATTCCTTTTCAATTGTAAGTTACTCTAAATATTGTTGTTATCTCTTTTGTTCTATAGCCCTGATGAAGACCTGAAACTCAGGTCGAAACGTCGACATAAAATAAATAAATATGGCTTTGTTTATTTATGTTGTTCTTTGCTGACTGCAACCCCCGACAAACTTCTCCAAGCTTAAAAAAGAAATCCATGTTGCTGATGCTATTCTTCTGTTTTTTGGATACTCGATTGTTAAAGTGGGCTAGTCCCACAACACATTCCAGGCACATATAAACTCATTGCAAAGAGAGAAATTATCTTCATCCCCCAATTGAGGAAATTCCTCCACAGGAATGATGTACATTGCCGGTATTCTTATTGTCTTGCCCCATAATGTTTTAAATGTAATTAATGCAAGTCTTCACAACACACCATGTGAGGCATAGACAATCAACATCCAAACAAAATTTAGATACTTGGCTCAATAGTCCCAAAAATAACTCAGATAAAATATATAAATGTATAAAATATTATAAGAATACACCATTATTCCAATAAAAAAATTTAAAAATCATGAATCTGCATATGATCGGTCGGTATAAACGTTTATTTACTTATTTTATAAATTCATATCAATTAAATTCTTATCCTAGATAACTTACCCTCTTTCAGATGTTATCAATTTTTCACAATAAAAATCCCTGATGATGGGGAAATTAATCACAAGACAATATTAAACCTGTAAAGCAATAAAAAATAGGTGTAATTACTGATATCATTAATGTAATTTCAATACAGGTAAGAATACTTTTGTAACAACGAACAAGTAAGTGCAAAGTTTCTCAGGTTTCTTAGGGAACTGAACAGCTAAGAAAGGGGCTAATTTAAACAATCAATGTATATAATGTTACATTAATCTATACTGTAGGTATATATTTCAATTGGGTTAATAGAACATCTAAATTAAGATCACTCTTAAAAATCTAAATAACTTATTTTTGATGGAAGTTTAAATTTTTAGCATTTAATCACTTATTTATCCTAAGCTAAAAATCAACAAATACAGAAAGAGAAATAATAAATAAATTATGTTTAATACCACCTCTTTATTAGACTCAGAGGATATGTTTAACTCACAAGTTCATTCACTATAAAATTGAGTACTATTAGCATTTCATTTATATAAAAACTTCAAGCCATATAACATTAAAAATTAAACTTAAACATCGGTTTGTAGTGCTAATGTAATTAGCAATTTTCGTCTATAACTAAATATCTGCTATTAATTCAATTCAGATTCTTCTATAAAAAGTTGTATTTTAAAAATGCTTAGGTCATTGTTATTAAACATATCATGTACTTAGACATTATTAAACATATTATATACTTTGACGTAGTTACATATATCGTGTAAATATGTATCAGATTAATGTATTCTGGATTTCTACGTTATTTCTAATTTGAATAAACAACATACTTACAAAATACGTTCACAGCTATAAAGTCTATAACCTTACTAACTTCTTATTGCCAACTTAAGCCAATAAATTTCCTACATTGATGTAATTCTTATAACAAATTTGTAATCGGCTCAAGACCCCCCATTGAAGTCATATTATTCTTATACTTTCAACAGTTATAAAATATTTTCAATAGTATATATTTCATTAATAATAATTTCTGTGAGGTTATTTTACTTACTGATTTTTTATGAAAAATTTGTTCACAGAACTTCACGCCATCTAATAACAGTGTATAAATAATCGATTTCTAAACTGCAATAAAAATTCATGAATTTAAGTATACTATATTTTGATAATCTCAACTAATATTTCTTAAAGATCAAATCATTTAGCAATATTTTATAATGAAAGGCTTTGAAGAACCGTCCAACATATAAATCATTGGATGGATAACCTGTGAGAAATCATTCACATCGGTGAACTATTGGAGATCTTGCCATTTACGAACTTCTTACGATGGACTAGTTATTAAAAAAATACTTATATCTTCGTCCCGAATCACCGCTCGAATTTTCTGAAGGACGAGTCTTGTTTACCGTTCAAGTACAGATTTTTTAGGTAGTGGATAATGTGTATCAGACCCGTTTGACTGGAAACGTATTATTTTCAGATTTATATTATTTTTTAATCATTATTTCTCAATTAAGGACAAATCTGGTGGTTTAGCGTAATCATGAACAAATTACCTCCTTGCACAACCCTTGTTTAAGAAAAGTACTTCCTAACAAATTACTCAACCCCTGACCTTTCATGGACTGTAGAGATGTAAAATTTCATTTTTCATCCTTATAACGTGACAACCCTTTAGTAACCTTGCTACTTAATGCCATGTACTATGTTTAAACTTTTATAAATATTCTTGAGCTCGTTATTTCTCATTTCTCGTCAAGTTTGGTTAGTACATATTGGTTCGAAACTTAGGAAAATTTGTATTCTTAAATGGGAATAGTGACAACCAGGAGCGTAGGCAGAGGGGAGAAAGGGGAAGCCACTGGTCATCTTATTATTGGGCAAATTGTGGTAATCTTCCGTTCTGCGAATAATCTTTCCTTCTTTCATATTTCAATCAACAGTTGTAGTCTGATCAATAGTTCCTGACTTAAGCAACCATGCTTTATGAACTCTGAAGGAATTTTATAACAAGCAGGCGCTTTATGATTTTTTTAAAATTTTATTACAAGCTCTCTGTACTTTTTTATTTGGTGGTTCCATTTTTTCTTCTACATCACTGGTTGCAGCCTGTGTAGTCCATCCCACTTGTGGTTATACATTCCTATTGTGAAGACAGCTAAAATAATCGGCCCATCTGTCCTAGACCTGCTGATTAGTTGTTAGGCTTTCTTCTGTGTTCTCTTTTACTGGTGATTACCCCTATGATTATTGTTTATTTTATCAATTTTCTTAATATCTCCCTTCTACATATTACTACACCTCACTTATAGCATATTTACTTCATCTATCTGTTCTTCCTTTTATACCTACATCTTTACCATATTTATAACTAATTTTAAAGAGTTGTCTCCAACAATATTTTATTGACTATATATATACACACACACATACATAGTCAATAAGGTATATATCTATATGTAATATCTTATACATGTACTTTCTTATTTATTGCATATATTACATTATCATATTACATATGAGACTAATCTTATCTATATAAGAAACATCTAAATGTTTCTGTTAGTTTACCCAGAGAGAAATTCTTTATTTACCCATGCTACCCAATTACATTAGGTTGTTACAATACTCAGCATACCAATCAATCCATGATTGGACATATATACAATACATATATTCCCATGATATAACAATAATTTTTTTTTCCTTCCTTTTTCCATCACAATCAATACTCATCTACAAATATAAATAATACAAATACAGATATTTTATTTTATTATTTTTCTTTCTTTATCAATTTAACACTTTCATTACTAGGGTATAGAAAAATGTCCCCACTTCCTAGGCTAACCCCTAGGAAGGGTAAGATTTTTTATAATATATATTATAAAAAATGTTACCCTTCTCTTAACTTATTTATTTATCAAATTATTTCTTTTAGCTCATGTATTCTTGAAGTATTTCTTTTAACTAACTTTTTGTTTTGTTTTTTCCTAAATTTATATACTTTTTTTTTTAATTTATGTGTTTCTTTGTATAAACTGATCTAATGTGATGACTATTATGTCTTTGGTTTGACTTTACATTGCTGGCTAGTGATAAATTTGTTTAATAGATCGAATGTGGATAGCGGATCACTGGAAAGGGGAGGTCTGAGAGAGTGAGATAGGGAGAAAAAAGTTAATTAAATAAAATGTTAAATTGATAAAGAAAGAAAAAAAAAATATTTGTACTTAGTATTTGTACTATTTATATTTGTAAACGAGTAATGATTTGAAGAATAAAAAAATGTCTTGTTACATCATGTGAATATATATATATATTGTATATATATCCGATCATGGATTGATTGGTATGCTGTGTATCGTAACAACCTAATGTAATTGGCAGCTTGGCTAAATAAAGCATTTCTCTCTGGGTAAACTAACAGAAACATCTAATCTCATATCTAATATGACAATCGGTAAATATATGTGATAAATAATGAAGTACATGATAAGATATTACATACAGATATAAATACATTGATTAAAGTAATATATTTGTATATACAAAAAATCTTACCCTTTACACACTTTTTTAATAACTTTATATATACACATATTCAATAACTT
>NW_027113995.1:530608-555033 GCF_000696795.3 Halyomorpha halys
TATTACTTTAATTGATATATAATGTACTTTACTTATATATACCTCATTTATTCAATATATTTACATATTGTAATATTAGGTATGAGATTAGATGTTTCAGTCAATTTACCCATCTATATATTATAAAAAATCTTATCCTTCTAAGGGTTAGCCTAGGAAGAGGGGACATTTTTCTATGCCTGACTTTCCACTTTTCTCTCAGTCGTTGGCTGTTTTTCAATCTGACAGGTGTTTACCTCAATGATTTTTTTTTTATTTGTATCAATTTTCCTAATATCTTCATTTTACATATTACTATACCTCACCTATACCATCTATCTACTTTACCTATTTGTTCTACCTTTTACACCTACCTCTTTACCATATTTATAACTAATTTTAATGAGTAGTCTCCAACAATTTATTAGTCTAGATCTGTATTTAGAACTCTTATCACACCTGGTTAATTCTTTTTTTTATACTTCAAAAATATAACAATTGTTTTGAAATTTTTGTATCTTGGTTTTTCTTTGAGCACTGACAAAGCCCTGCAAAGTGGGGTAAAACGTAGGTTAACAATAAATAGTTTTTCTGTTACTATTTTGATACCTTTATTGAACGCCACCCGCACTATCTTCCTACAATCTACTTCATATAGTCAACTATCTTCTTCCAACATTTTATTTAAAAGTTAACTGCAAAAGAAACTGGTACTTGTAAAGGCTTAGTTTCAGCTTTGTGACAGGGATTGGGAGTGAAAAACAAGCACTCTATATTTTATAACTGGATAACAATTGATGATTATAACTCAAAGGAAGAAGAAAATGTTGGCCTCGAGGATGATAATAAAAGGAAAATAAAATCATACTCATGCTTATGATCGATCATTCTTAAAAAGATCTGTAACTGAAACAGCACCAAAATTGAAAAATGATTCAATTATGATTTTTCCTTCATAATAAAGGCTTTGACTTGAGTTACAGTAGCTTAACAATCCAAGCAGTGCAGTGCGTAATTGAGTGAGTCCCTGTTAACTTATTCTCTCTTATTACAACTTTTTTTTAATTTCCTGGTAGAATCGACTTAGGAAATGGCTGTTCTATTCTAATTATTATTACTATTCTGAAACTAAATATTTTCTTCCTTAGGCCAATAGAGGGAACCTATAATGATTATTTATGGACTAATACATAAACTGCACATGTAGCTGTTGGGTGCTCCATCCTACCCCCCTATAATGATTATTAATACATCATTTCATTTCCAGAAGTTTCACTTATGTCCGCCAGTCCCAAGACTACCACAATTATTTCTTATTGAATACTCTTATTTATAATTAGGAACTTGAAAGTCACAAATGAACAAAAAAATAAATAAAATACTGAAATCAATAAGAGACATTAACGAACCAAAATACAAGCTGTTTTCTAAATTTTAGTCGTTTTGGACGATAACTAAAATATTAATCATATACAACGACTTAATTTTTAATTATTAGTTGTTTGAAGTTATGAAAAAAAGTTGTTTCATTCACTATTTCAATATCAGTCTAAAAATCAATTGTTGGTCACGATTATTTTTTATAAGCACTTAGTCGACAATTTTCAATCGGATAATTTGCACCCTACTATTATTTATTTATTTTAGTGAATTGATTTCATGAAGAAATTTTAATTAAGAATTGCAATTTATATAAAAAAAGTTCTGATTTTTTGTTTGCTTTTATGCGTTTTTTACTCATAATGTACCTAGCTTTAGTAAATATGTATTCACCTAGAACTGAGCTAGCCAATATACACAAACTCAATATTAACTGTAAAACTAGATTAAAACAATATATGATTCTGAACGGCGCGAGTCAGAAAAATATTTTTTAGTGCATTGAATTGGAAGCATGTTCATAATTAGCTCTTCCAACACAGTCAGACATTTCATAATAAATACACTAATGAATATTTGTCTGAACCGTGCCAAGTCGGAGAACCACCTTCAATATGCCTAAAATGAATTATCAGACCTAAAAATAGTTCACCTTTTGCGGAATACCTGTTTTGATCTAGCTCGTCTAAGATCTGTACATTGCTACTCACTTATTGACATTTCATACCTCTTTGTAAGGTAGAGATGATTGTGTTTGACAGTTCGTACAAATGTTATGTTTCGGCTAGTTTTTAATTTGTCGTTTGTGAACGATTGATAATCCTATCAGATTTTCCATCAGCTTCACAAATATTACTAGTTGGTAAATACATTCCAGACAATTCCCCTATGGCCGCATATCCCTCCAATAAGAATATATTTTTAGACGACGACGATGATATTGATGATGATGCATTCTTAAGCACTAATAAAAATTACATGTTAAGTAATAATCTAAGTTCAAATGGTTTCTCGTCTAACAATATTCCATCAACGATGGAAGAGAAAAGACAGGAAATGTTACAAAAAAAGATGGAGGTGGAACAAAGGACGATTAAATCTACTGAGAGATCCTTAAGTTATTTGAGAAATTCCGAAGAAGTTGGTGCAGCTACAGCTGAAGTGAGTTTGCTTTTGAATGTTTATTTTTATCATTTGATTTCAACTGAATATCACTTTCTGTTTTAACCATTGTATTATTCAATTACAAACACAACTTAAATCATACTTCTGTAAACTGTGATATGAATGAGAGTTTTAAACTCTATGAGAATTTGTTTCATTCATAAAAAATTATTTTTGTGTAGAAGAAATGAATAATTAAAACATTCATTGAAACCTTATAGCTCTTGTTGTCTATAACATAGCAGACATTTCTTTTTGATAATTGGGAAAAAAACTGTTTGAGAAGGCTCTATATTACTCTATTCCAAGTCTGTAAGATTTGTGTATCGAAATTAGTAAAACACCAATGACTTATTGGTGAATTAGTCATATCTGATAAAATGAGTAATCTATATTACCTTAATTTTTTTTCTAGAATCTGTTATATTTCCAAATGCATCATAATTGCAGAACATTTTTGGGATATTTAATTTTGTCTATAAATCATAAATTTATTACCTCCATGGTCTTATTTCTTCGCAACTCTGTGTGAATATTTTGTCTAATATTTCTGAATTAAATCATATTTTGTCTCCTCTATATTAGGAACTCAAACTTAGAATTTTCGATTTCATCTAAATTAACATTTCAACTTCTAAACTTTTCTTATTAATTTTTTGTAATAACATGACTTGTTTCCTTAGTCTATGAAATTAGATGAATACTAAATATCCTATAGTGGTAAACAAACTCACTTCATTTCCGAATTTTGAAAACTATTTTTTATTTTGGTACTTACATATTAAACCACCTGGACTATACTTCTATTATTGGGATTTAGAACCTTATACTCATTCGTATTAATGCGAATTTAGGCTCTGACCTCAACTGAAAAGGATACGTTTGGGGATTGTATATCTCTTGAGTGAGCATAACAAGTGCAAGTTGGTAGCCTATTATCCAAATAAAGCAATAATAATAGAGTATGTTTTAACCTGTAACAAAAAAAAAATAGTCCAAGTGGCCCAATACAACTATTTTTATTCTTTTGTGGCACTTACTTGTAAACATTATTAAATATTTTCCTATCACAGCTCTTTAATCCATTTATCACATTTGATTCTCTCACTCATACACAACACTTATTGAAAAAATATCTTGGTCTAACAATTTTCCTGATGTCTATGATGATGAACTTCCCTTCTAAAATACATGTACCGAATTTCATCAAAATTAGCCTTCTGTTTGAAAATCACTGGTTAAAAAAAAATAAAGTAAATAATAATAATAATAATAAAATGGCTGATAGACACCCAAAGAATTTATAATTTGCCAATTAAGAACATGTCTACCAAGTTTCATTAAAATTGACTTGAGTCATTCAACAGTTCTGGTCAGGCTAACTGAAGCTCCTAGAAGTAATCCTTTTGGAAAAACAATGTAATCAAACTTGTTTCTAACGTCATAAGAAATGTAAGTTTCAATTTCTTATCAGTGAGGAATAAATAGCTCTTTTTACTTCATTTATTAATTGAACCATTCTTTATTGATAAGCATTGTTTAAAAAAAAAAATTATTTTTTAAGTTTAAAAAATGAACATTCTCTTTTCTTCTATGCCTAGTTATTATGATTGTAGGAGTTGTACCGTCAAAGAGAGCAGCTTGAAAGAACTGAGAAACGATTGGATGACATAAATACTACCCTACGCTTTAGTCAGAGGCACATTCAAGGAATCAAGGTAACTTGTAATATAACTCTTTTTATTTGTATGTATTTTTTTTCCAAGTAGGGAATATATTTTGATGAATTTAACACTTATTTTATTCTAGAGTGTTTTCGGTGGTTTGAAAAATCTTATTAGTGGAAAAAGTGGAACTTTACCACCAGTATCTAAAAATTTGAACCTTAATGACACATCTACAACACCATCATCCAGTAACTTATATGAAGTAATAGATAGAAAGAAAAATGAAACGGCTCCTGGTAAATAATATAATTTATAAATGCTGTTATATCATATTTGAAAATTTAATTAAGAAGTAATTTTATTTTATCATTGTGAAGGAGAATAAACAATCTCAATTATTTTATTTGGTGGTCTCTTAATGAAAGATTGATTGTTTTTTTTTATTTTATTTTAATTTTGAATAAAATATTTTTTTTATCAGTTTTAATTAAAATAATTTTCTCTTGAATTGCTAATTTTTTTTCATAGCGAATTTATATGTTTAGTATAAAACTTTTTGTGTGTATTTATTATATTACTAGAGCTAGATCTAATAAAAATAAACATGTATAACCCAGCCTCTTTTTTTTGGGGGAGGGAGGGGGTAATTTTTATGAATTCTTGAGTTAGTCCAAGAATTCAATATTGTCTATGCTTAAAACTGACCATTCACAGGGTGTCTGCCATTTGAGAATTTAAGGGAAAATAATATTTGTTTTCGATTTGCATACATTATTGAATTTGAAGAGCATTTAGTGTTTTAACAATTAGCTTTATGTGTTTTGTTGTCAATTATAATTCTTCGATATATGATTTAACTAGGAATGGATTCTACTTCTTAATGGTAAAAGGGGTAATGAAGATCTGAAGAAAATTTGATGTCTTTTAATAATGCTTTCCAGCTAACAAGTAAGGTTTATGCACATGATTTCATAGGTTAGATACTAAAAATCATTGATTTCATGCAAGTACATTAATGATACAACAGTACACTTGAATTAAAAAAAGGTCTTGTGTAGAAAGTTCTTGTGTAATTCAGTTCTTTTCTGGTGCACCTAACTGTGGCATTTCTAATAGGTTGGGGTAATTTTATAGCAAATTCTAATTATAAATTGGATTTTATGAAGAGTTTATATGGGACATTTTTCTTATCTGTCATGTCCTGAAGACATAAATTGCCAAAAATCGCAAACAATTTTTTACTGTTTTTCATGATTTGGGTGCACTCTAATAAATCTAAAGAACAAAAATTTTAGATAGCTATTTCCCAAGAGAGTCCATCACCTTGAAATCCAATTTAGTCTCTTCAGCCAGTTGAGGAAACTCAAATTAAATGCCAGATTCTTAAGGTAGATTGAATTCTAAAAAAGTTTTGTTCTTTAGCTTTATTTGATTTTCTGCACTGCTGGCACTCAAATCATCTAAAACCATAAGTAAACGTTAGCAGTTTATGCCTTTAGGACAGGTCAGGAAAGTGTCTGATCTGAATTCGTCTTGGAATTTTATTTTCAATCATTATCCTTAAAAAAAAAAAAAAAAAAAAAAAAAAAAAAAAAAAAAGTACACCATTACATTGGAAATTCTAGAGCTTGGTGGGCTGGAGAAGAACTGGGGGATCAGAAAATTAAATATACTATAAATGATAAAAGATATACATTGCAGTGATATGATCCAGTGTAAATCAAATAAAAATTCTAAAAAAAAGTATTGGCAGGGAGCCAGGCTACATCTGAGTAAAAGACACGAATCTCAGGTCCTATAGCCATCAGGTCATCAAAAAACATTTTGTCTACTCTCACTTAAGTAACCAAGGAACACTGTTATCCCAATCCACAGAATATTATGATCCATGCATGTGGTTGAATCACTCCAATTTTCATTTCAACCAAATGCTTCCTTCAGAAACTCTCGCTTGACTCACTTGATTAGGATACCTTATTGCCTTACTATTTGTTTAATCAATAGTTTATATTTCTAAGTGATGCCTCTTATCATTCAGCTTAACCTCCCACAACCCCTCATCTGATGCAAGTTCAGCTTAATTTCATGGATTTTATGATACCTCTAAAAGAGGATATCCTGCTGTTCTACACCTTTGCTCTAATACAGATCAACCTCGTGCAAAATTACTTACTGCTAATACAAGAGTCATATCCATTAAGAATCCTACTATACCAAGGTTAGAACTTCTTCGTGATCATCTCTTAACCAAACTGGTATTACTCTTTTATAAACCGTTGAATTCTCACATGAAAATTTCAGAAGTCATTGTGTGGTCAGAACCCATCATAATTCTTGGCTTATGCCACTGACAGTGGACAAATTTTTTAAATTGATTTTGTCATTCTACATTTTTTAAAATGAAAAAATACATATTTTGAGAGAGAAGGATATCCTTAGGCAATTACAAATTTTCATTAGTAAAAATATTAAACCAAATTTGAATAGCTTGGTAAATTTTATTATTTATATCCTCAGTTGTGATTTAATGAAATTTACGACAGTACATGACAATGTCAATCAATACCTCTTATTATATTGTGGACAAATCTGTTTTCCCAATCTTACAAACATTTTTGAACATATTTCAATGAAGTAGTGAATGAATGAAAAAAAGAAAATGTTCATCACTTGCAGTATCAAGAGTAGATAATTTTTATTTTAAATTTATAAGATTATCTGTTCTAATTTAGAATACATTGCTGTTTCCTCTTCCTTTTTGAATAAAAATGTGAAGTTCTTTGAAAATGTTTCATAACCGCAGTTTCTTTTTTTTTCTGATTACTGTAAAATTTTCATTGTGCGGAATTGGAGTAATTCATACTTGAAATGCTTAAGACGACAATGAAAAAGACAGGTATAAATATTTTACTATAAAAAATGGAGGTCCAAAGGAACCTTTTCACAAATTAAACTTAATTCTGGTGTGCTTGTTTTTAAATTTTTAGGAAAATGGACTTTGCTAGTGTTTGTAAGCTATTTTGAGTATAATAATCTCTTTGAGTAAAATATATTTCGCCACAATTTTGACAATTTCAAGTAGGCTCTCAAATCTTAAATTTGCCAACTTTTTGGGTTTATATACAAATGTTTATGTTTATTTTATCTATTTTTCCTAAACTGCTATCAAAGTCATATCAGGCAGCCAGAAAATAAATGACAGTATTGACACTGGTGTAATATGAAAATATGTTTATAACATTTTTCCTGTCTTTAATTAAAATCGTAAGACTTCATCATCTCATATATACTGATGTAGATTTTTTTTTTTTTTTTTATTAAAATACCTCATAAATTCCAAAAATCCATTATAAAACTACGGTGTGAGAATATATTATAAATGATTATTCTTTACAGATTTTTGAAGTGTTTTTGTTTTCAGGTTTGAAAATAAGAGGATTGTATGATACTGATGAAAATACTGTTCTTGAATCTAAAGCTCAGGATGTAATAGACAAAAACTTGGATCAAATGTTAACTAGTATTCATAGATTAAAAGGTATTTTTAAAAATTATTTTTCAAAATGTTTAATTAATTATTCTGTGGTTTAATTTTAAAGTCACACAAAATTTAAAATGGCTGAATCTCTATATAAACAATATTCAGAAAATAAAATCACCAAGGAAAGCGTCTTGAAAAATTAAATCAATTTAATGTAAAGAAGATTTATTTACACAGTAAGAACCTGTTTCATACATATTTTATGAAACCATCTGATATATAATTGATTACATGGGTTAGGGCTAATTTATTTTATTTTTAATGTCCAGGATAGCCCAGTATTCATGTTTACATCCCATAACCTCTACAATTTCTGGAATATTGATTTGATTTTTGCTGGGTCATTACAGTTACATGTGGTCTATTTTTTGAGAGTATTGTCAATTTTCTAATCTTAACTTCTTCTCCAGAGTGATAAATGTAGAATTATCAATAGAATGAGGTATTTTTATGGATTCTTATAGCAAAACATATTTTAAGAATAATGTTTTTTTTTCTAATGCAAAATGTCATGAAGGCGTTAATCACCAAAACTGTGAACAGTTTGTTGTTGTATTTGATGATTTGTGTGCAAATGTTGCAGATAATTGAAAATCCTAATAATCAAAATTGTTTCAGAATTCAATTTCCCATAACTAAACATCATTATAATCGAGGCATTTCTTAATTGAGGCTTCATCATTTTAGTTACCTCAGCCGATAAAGGAAACTGAAATTATAATATAGTGGATTCTTGAAGGAAATAGGATTTTAAAACAGTTTTGTCTTTCATGTTTTGTTTTTTTTATTTTACACAAAAAACATCAGCATTTGTAAAAAAAATATTTTTTTTTATTTGTATTCCTTTAGGATATATCAGATCAAAAATGTGTCCAATTTGAATTTTAAATAAAATCTGATGTACTATGAGAACCAAAAAATACCCTATTCTTGACTTAGATGTGCTGGAGAAGAACTGATGAAAGTTAGTAAATTAACATTACCCTCAAAAGATCTCATGTCACTGTTGTGACCCAACAAAAATAAAATCAAAACCCCAACTGTTGTAGAAGTTTGAGTGTGTGACCTCATGTATAGTGGACACCTTTTATGTTCTGTAAGTTATAGGATTAGAAATTAAAAGAAAATAATTAATAATGATAAATTAATTAAAGCTTTTTAAAATTTGGCTCACTGATATTGTTAATAAACCTTAAACTATTTCGAGATACTAAAGGAATTTGACAGTGGCTAATGGACATGTCAAATGAGTCCACATGCCTCAGCCCAAACTTGAGCGTTGTGGGTACATCCAAGTGAGCTCAGTACTTAGTTTGTTATCAGTGTTTAATAGTCAGGGTCTGTCTGTAGCTGAGGGAGTTGAGGCATTTGTCTTTATCTGTGTAATAAATAGATAAGTGAGATCTCTTTGTTGAGAGATTAGACTGAACATAATAGGAGTAGTCCCCCTCTCCTTTCATTCCTCTCCTGTTGCCACTGATCTGTCTGAGGATAATTGTCTTACCCTCCTAGAGTACTAACACAATTATCCCTTGTGGAACACTAGGGATAACTGTTATTATAATAATTTATTTCAAGAAGAAAAATGGAGTGAGATTTCTGCCCTCATGCAATTAAAAAAAGATGAGTGCTTTTCTTTCAAGGAATGCAGAAATAAATATTTAAAAACTAGTAATGATCAATTTTCAGTTCACTGTTCTATGTGGACCTGATATTCAGGCAGCAGGTCTGCCAAGACTCGATACACTGCTTTTACATAACGCAGACTGGGTTCCCTGTTTGGCTCATACCAAGTAAGACTCAGCCACAGTGACTTATAGCTCATGGGTTTCGAGATCATTAATCCTCACTGTGTTTATAAAATCATGTTTACTTAGTCAATAATGTTTACATATTCTAAAAAAAGATTAGTTATGGTGATTTTATGCATTAGTTTCAACCGAAATTCCTTATCTTTAAGTGGTATTTTTCTTGCTCAAAATGGAAGACAAAAAAAGTTAATTTTCGTCATTTAAAGATTTTTTATTTCTGAAAAGGAAAATCCGCTGCACAGACAGCTAACAAAATTTGCAGTGTGTATGGCGATGATGCCTTAGGAGAAAGCAACATCCGTAAGTGGCTTGTTCAGTTCAGAACCAGAAATTTTGACTTAGAAGACGCAAAGCGCTCATGTCGTCCTTCAACTGTTGGTGATGACCAAATTCAAGCATTTGTCACAGACAACCCTCACTCTATGATACGGGATATCGCAGAAACACTTAAGGTATCTCATGCAAGTGTCTCAAATCATTTGGGGACTGAAATCACAAACGCATAGTTCTCCATCATTATAACACATATCCTCATAAATTATATATATAACCTAAAACAAATACACATTAATTTCTTTATTATTTTATCAGAACATATTGGTGCTTTACTGTAATAGTGGAACATTTAATATGAAAGTTTTTTATTTTATTTTGATTTTAACATATTCCATAGATAGCACATAGACAGGGGTTGCTTTGTGACAACATTACTATCTGTGGGACAATCTGTAGGATGACCCCTGTGAAGAAAGCAGCCCAAGTCTAGAGGGCTATCTTTGGAAAACATCCAATTCAAAATAAAATTTAAAAAATTTTTGTCGGTTGTAGCACTCAAAACTAAAGTAGTGATTTGTTTACATTTTGACTGTGTGATTTTTTTAAACTACTTGTTTAATTTGTGACTATTACTTATTTCAGATTTGGGATATAACTTGGGAGAAGAAATTACTTCACAAAATGTTCTTATTGAAAAAGTTATTGACAAATCAGAAAAGGCTGACTGTTCTTTAAAAAAACAGTCTAAAGACATTAATAAAATGCTCAAGTAAAATTTCATGGTACCAGATGACCATGAAATGTGTAATTGTGAACTCATTGTGTAATTGTCGATTTTATTTTAATATTTATATATATATATATTGTTATACATTTATTTTCTGAAGATATTATATTACATTATAAAATATTGTTCCATTTCGTATTTATCTACATTTGTGAAAAAATATATCTTTTGTTATTTATTTTGACTTTTTTTTTTTTTTATACCATAAGTGTTATGTATGTTTGCATATACAGGGTGTTTCAGGGTTAAGTGGCCAAACTAAAAAATATAAATTGAGGACCTCATAACAAGAAAAAATTTCCTCTGAAGGTATGTCCACAAACGCTTTGTTTAGGAGATATTCACACCTAAAGATTTTCATTGTCATGAATTATTTAGGTTATATGAAATAAATGAAACTTATTTATTTGTTCCAACTACTTTATCATTTAAATGTAAACATTAAATTCATATTAAATGTTGTTCAAAGCGATTTCCTTGAGCATTAATACAGGCATCTTTCTTCAACAGCAGCAGTGGCAGAATGGCCATTATTGTTTTACAAGCTTCAATTATCCTTCTTCGTAAGGAACTAAGATCATTGACCGGCCTTGCATAGACCTTTTGTTTAATGTCACCCCAAACAAAAAAATCCAGTGGTGTCAGGTCTGGAGAGCTTGCAGGTCAAGCTGTATGGCTGGTCCTGCATGGCCAATCCATTGATTGGGATAATTAACATTTAGTCATTGCCATGGACTTCTTCCGTAATGTGCAGGACAATCATCTAATTGAAACCACATGTCCCTTCTTAGTTATAGTGGAATATGTTCAACTATATCATGGTAATCATTATTAAGAAATTCCAGAAATGTGCCTGTATTGAGTCAAAGCGGCAAGAATTGTGGACCTATTGAAATATTAAAGTCCATCTCTCTTCATTTTGTAAAGAGGCAAAAATACCATCAGCACGTGGTATTATAGCAAATGTACCAGTTTCTCCAAGATGTTGAAACATGGAGCTAAAGATCGACTTGTTTGGTAATCACCTGGCATATTCACGATGGGCAGCATTAGCATTACCATTGCAAAAATCGTACACAAACATTATATCGGCTTAATCGCCATTAGTATTAATTGAAGGCTTAATGATGAGTACTCTGCCAAAGCCTCTAACAAACTTATAAATGTTATTGACAGTTTCCAATGCTAATTCCAAATAGTATTAATCCTTATATTGCAAATAGTTTTTATACAATTAGGGATAAAAGGACATATTAGTATTCTATCTAATCCATCTCCTAAACAAAGCGTTTGCGGACATACTTTCACTTTGAACAACATTTAATATGAACCTTAATGTTTACATTTAATTAATAAAGTAGTTAGAACAAATAAATAGATTTTATTTATTTCATATAACATAAATAATTCATAACAATGAAAATCTTTAGATGTGAATATCTCCTAAACAAAGCGTTTGCGGACATACCTTCAGAGGAAATTTTTTTCTTGTTTTGAGGTCCTTAGTTCATATTTTCAGTTTGGCCACTTAACCCTGAAACACCATGTACATTTGGTATCCCAGTGAGGATCACTCTACAATTTGAATTTGACTAACCTAACTCTGTAATTCCCAATGAAAATGGGGTAATTTTTTTTATAATTTCTGTTAAGAAATCAGATATAAGATGAATAAATATAAAGCACATAGTCCGTTGTGCCCTGAAGGCTTTAATCGCCAAAAACCTCTTACATCTGTTTTTTATGAGTTGTGTGAAAAAGGTATGGAAAATTTAAAAAACCTGAAGAACAAAATAGTTTTAGAATTCAATTTCCTTTAGGAATCTGTTATCACAATTTGAGATTTTTCGATCTGCAGAAGATTATCAAATACCTTTATAATGAAATTGTTATAAATAAATTCCTTAATTATAACAACAGATCCTTATGAGAAATTGAAATCTGAAATGATTTTGTGTTTTGAGTTTATTCGATTTTCTACTCTGTTTGGTTACAGATTATCAAATACAAAAAAATGGTTTGCATTTTTGACAATTCATTCCTTCAGGGCATGGTGGATCAAATAAATTCATGGCATGAATTCATCTTAATATCTGATCTTCCATCAGAATTCATTTTTAAAAAAATACCCCATCCTATTGGAAATTGTGTGTTAGGTTTGCTAGATAAGGTTAGAAAATAACAATAAGCTCTAAAGGTGTAGACCATGTGCTACTGTTATGACCCAGTGAAAATTAAATCTAAATTGGAAAAATTGTAAAGATAAGGAGGTGAACACACACTGGGACACCCAGTACACCCACCATTGTTTCAATTGAGTACTTTCTTAAGTGTAACTACCTCTGAAATTTCCAATAGAAAGGATTTCAGAATTAAAGTTCCTGTAATTAATTTCTGGTCCTAACGATTGAGGTTTTAGTCTCCTTGACATGCTGAAGAAACTGAAATAATGATGACAAAGTCTTATAAAAAATTGGATTCTGGAGAGACTCGGTTTATAGTTATTTTGATTTTCTGTGCCCTTTGCTTATAAATGCAATGATAGATCACATGCCAGTGTTATGATCCAGTGAAAATCAAATCAAAATTCCCAAAACTGTAGAGGTTAGGAAGAGTGAGCATGTACAGTGGCATACCCTGTACTGGGTGTGTTGTAAGTCCTTGGAAGTATTTTCAGAGATTACAGTATATCTCAAGAGATACAATAAAGTTCATGTAGATTATGTTCCAACTGCCATAAGAATAAGAAAAAATTGATATTTTGTGTTTTTTCGAATCACAATAATTTAAAAACTACACAAGGTAATTAAGGTCCAATTACACCATATAAAGTATATACAATTTCTTTAAAGAAATAAGGTTTGGAAAGTCCATTTCTAAAAAAAGTATATTTTTAATAAATATTAATTTTGTATAAATGAAGTCAAGGTTTCTTTTGGGGTTGGACTGTATTGACATATTGGCCTCTGATTTCCAAAAAGGTTAGTGAAAAATGTTTTTTTTTTGGCATGATGTACAGTAAATGCTGGGCAATATTAATTAAAGAAATGATGGTTGGTCTCATAAGCCATAAAAAAGTTCAAGTAGGTTACGAGCCGATTCCACACAGATAAGCAGGAAATTCAAGTTTTGTTTCTACATACTTTCTCATCACCTATTTCTTTCTCATTGATAGATTATTCAAAGTAAACCACAATGGTTCCTATTCATCCCTCTTCTCTCTATCGGCTGTTGTTCCTCAAGGTAGTATTCTCAGTCCCATCCTCTACACAGTCTGTATAGCTGACATTCCAACCTATCCTTACCACATATGTCGATGACACATGTATGCTCACAGTTAATAGTAACCCTTTAATTGCATCCCAAACTTTCCAATCCCTTATCACAACCTTCAAAGAATGGAGTCGTAATTGGAGGATTAAAATTAATCACCTGTACCCTTTGTCGTGAACCTACGGACTGCTCAACAGTATCTTTTAATGAGGTTGCTCTTACTAATGTTGAACAGATCTGCTACCTTGGATAAATGACTAACCTAGAATTAGAATCCTCACCCAAAACTGAAAAGACAGGAAACTAAATGTTGATTCCAACTATTACAGTACTTACTTGATAAACGGTTTAAACTTCCAATTCATTACAAAAGATTTATCTACATGACTATAATAAGACCAATCTGGACATACGGAGTTGAGCTTTGGAGCTCCACTAAACCTTCAAATTCCTGTTGTATTCAAGTCTTACTTTCTAAAATCCTAAATGTTCCTTACTTTGTCACAAATAAAATAATCCATAAAGACCTTAATGTTCCATATATAACCGACCTAGTCTGAACCAGATATCAATTCTTTCATTATAAACTCCCTAACCTATTAGTTTCTAACCTTATTTCCTCTTCCATTTCTAACAATTCTAGGGTCCTGAAAAGAAGATGGCCTCAAGACCTTCTAATGTAGAAATGTTATTATAGTGCTACCAGTGGGTAGTTTCTCTACATGCTTGTATCATTTATTATGATCCTACATCAAATTGTGAAGATGTATTTTTATGTAAATACAGTTGTAAATATCATTAAATAAAAATTATATTAAATGATTAGTAATTTTTAATATACTTTTAGTTATATTCTGTTGGAAAATCCAGTAATTAATTTCTTGAAATAAAAAGAATGCTGAAAGGTACACTTATCACAGATGATGAGTAAATTAACCAATATTTTGAGCCATAATCTAAAACATTCCCAGGACTTAAAGGTTTTATTGTAAAATGATCCTTAATCATCTTAAAACTAGTTCCCCAAAGACCAAAATCCTATTCTATCCTAAAATAAGTTAATCGTACTTATTTGTGTTTTTCATTGACCGCACCCCCAACCATCTTCTCCTCATTCAAAATCCTATTCATTTATTAATATTTTCTTGATCTTCACCTTGAGGGGAATGATCAGGATCTAAGGAAGGCACTGATTTCTATAATTCTACAACTTACTGTTTAAGGGACACCAATCAATACAGGATCTTGTTCAGCGGCTGAAGCGATGTGACATGAAGGTGTTGCATTAAGTTACCTGCCATTAGTACTAATCTAGTAAGGTTATCGTCTCTGAGAGAATGACCTGACAGTTTTAAAAGAATGACACAGTCAATCCTAATAAAGGCCTGGAATTTATGCCGAAACTTTGGTACTAATAAATTACAATAAGTTTCACTTATTTATCTTTACTCTACTGATCGCACTTCCGACCATCTCCTTAATTTTTTGTAATCGAAATTTTCGGTTAGGGGCATAGAATTGACCAAATACACATATGCTCCCTCAGAAAATTTTTGAATCCACCTCTGGCTACAACGTCATAGTATGATAAAAGTACGTGATCGTATTTATTATAGATTGCAAAAATTTGTTTTCATATGTTTGTTCAATGAACTTTTCGCCTATATACATTTTTTTAATAACTCTTATTAGGTTAGTAAATCTTAGGGGATTTAGCTCCTATTTCTCCCTGACCGTTGGCCTGAAAGAACTGCTGTAGTTTTAGAAACTCCATGCACTAAATATGTAATCACAAAAAAACGAAGTAATGCAAATAAATAAGTGCTAGTTCTATGCTAAACCAGTAATGCGTTATATTTGGGGGAAAACAAAACAAAATGGATGAACATTTTTACGCTCCAATTTTAATAGGCTGATCTTCTGATAGTTGGGCAAGCTGCAACAAGTCAGATTATTCTAAAATTCCTAGCATCTAAATGGGGCCTTAAGATCTCGCAAATTGAGTGGGTCAGCCAAACAAATAATTAATAAATAACATTATGCCACGAATTTATAATTGTTGGGACCTCCGGATTTCTACTTCACTTTGTGAATTTTCATGAATAAACCTTCCGACATCACTCTGCCCATCCAAAAGGGAGGGGCCACAAGGTCTAGTTGCATTAGTACTAATTTGTTTGTATTTTCTTTTCTTTTTTAGCTTGGTCCTTGACGTAGTCTTACTAATTTAAGTAATATTATTCTAATGAATATCAAATATATTTTCATGAGCGTAATATTAAAATGTTTAATTTATGAAATAAATTTCATTAAAAATTTTGGTTGGTTTTTCTTTTTGTGGATTATTAATGTTTACCTATGTTTAAGTTTTAGTCTTGTTTTTAGTTTTTTACATCTATAAAAAAATGAAAATAAAAAATCTGGGGGTAAAAATTGATGAATTTTGGGGACAATTTAGGTGAGTTTAGGGAGCAAAAATATGGCTGACCTGCCAACTCTGGTTGAGGCGGTTGTGTAGAAGCTTTATTGTAGTTTTAAATAGTTGTTAGAGTTAAGTTTGGGTTTTTTATTGTTCTTAAGAGTATTGTATTGAATATATCAAAGATGTGGGTGTTATACCTTTTGAGCTGGTTCGGCATTATTGTCCAAATGAGCTTCTTATTAATTGCCATCGGTTAGTATTTTTTACACTATCAAGTTGAACATTTGTTACTTAAGAATCGTTTAATCACAAAACAGTTACTCGATTTTTTTATGCGTTGAAGTTTTTGTCATCACCGGCTTTTTTAAGCCTGATTTCATAAATTGTTGAAAGAATCTTCCGTAAATTTATGTTCTTAAGAGAATAATGTTATTAAGTTGTGGTAAGGGATTCCTGGTTAAGAAGAAAACACTGTAAAAGTTTTAATTTTATCAGTTACCATGTTTTATGACCAAGCATCACATATTTTGTATAGATCCTATAGTAGTCACTATATTAAAGGTTATAAATAATTAACCTAATGTTTGAACCATTATTTTCTCAACATTACGAATAAAGAGGAACAAGAAAAGAAACTTTATTCATGATAAAGCCAATTTAAAGTTTTGAAGAAAATTAACATTTTCAGAAGCTGATCTAATTCATTTTAGAGGGAATATTGGGTATTACAATTTGATATTAACAGCTGTTCAATGTTTGTTTTTGTATTATTAGTAGTATTATTCATGAGATACTCATTGAATTACTATTCAAAAGGAAAACAACTCTTTTATACACTTTAAGTAATGAGGCTCCCAATGTAAACGCTAAGAGGTATGTTAGGTTTTGTTGTACTGGGAACTAACTTCTTAAGAGGCATCCTTTCCTGATAAAATGATACATTCTTTTCTGTTAAGTACAGAGTTAACATTGATTTTTTCAATTATTTCTCTAGTTTTTTTTAAAATATATTCTCACAATTTATCTTGTTACAGTTTATTTACAATTACTAAAATCCATAAACTTCAGACAAAATATTCCCATCGTTTTTATGATATAAAATAATAACAATGATATTCCGAGTGCCCTGCTCATGGTTTTATTTCTTATATGTTGTCTTCTCTGTTATTATCTGTCAACTTAACTTTCTATCATTAATATTTGACTCATAGAGTTTTATTTATAAAAAAAAATAAATAAATCATTAAAATTTTGGTTAGTTTATTAAGCAGTATTACAGTAGTAGTTTACAAATGGATTTTAAGATTTTAGTATATGAAATTACTAGTAATTTGTCACTTTTTTTTTCTTTCAAACCCCAAATTAGCTTTTCTTTTAACACTCACCTTTTTTATGATGTACTTCATATTTTTACTAGATAAAAGGCTGTGTTGGGAAGAAATGTCACTTTTTTTTTTCCTTTGAGTGAAAACCTGAATATTGTATAATCCTGAAAATTATATTTTTTAGTTTCCAATTACATAGATAATGAGATAATTATTCTTTTACCAATATTTTTAGAATTTAATTTTATCTATTTGTGAAACTAATAGAGGAAAGTTAGAATTTTAATGTTTTATTTAGTCAAATCTCCAAAACTTATAATGTACTCTATATTGTAATCGGTTGAAAAAATCCCTGTTTAACTTCATTACTTTTTAGAGAAGTGGAAATAATTGAGGAAGCTGCTTACTTGATTTTAGGGCCTTACACTTTTTTGTTGGACCTCAGGAACCCTATGGTTATAACTACCTTTAAAAACAATAGTGAGGCATTTATCTGATATGCTTGGATTTTCAAATGTATTAAAGTATTAAGAATAAGGTAAAACTATTGTCCTCTGCTGGGTTCCTTTTCACTGAGGATTAAAATGAAAATAAAAGAGTGGACGACCACACATCCTATTTAGCTAAAAATGAATACTTTAACCACTTTTGATGTATTGGTCATTGTACATTCTCTGATTTCTATTAGCCAAGGCTATAGATAATTTTACCTTGGAAAAAGTTCGGGGGAAATGCAACTTTGTAAAATCCTATGTTTTAACATCCCAAAAACATACCACCTCTTCAAGGATTTACTGCAATCTTGAAAAATGTTTTCCAAATTCCTGGTTTTCCAGTACAACATCGGTTTGGTGCATCCTAGAAAAAAAAGATGATTTAAAATTATTGTTAAAATTTATACAACTTTGTTATAAAATATTTTTTTTTGTAAAATGGATAGTTTTAGAGTTAAGTGCCATTTTTTGTGTTTTATGTAAAAAAAAAAAAAAAATAAAATAATTATTTACTGAAGTTATTATTGAATAATTAGTTTTATTTTTAATAGTAGTAGTGATCCTTCTAGAGCAAATGAACATTACGAATTCTTGCCACTGATCGCTATCAGTTGCCAGATTTGTCACTTCTCTCCACTAGCTGTCCTAGAGGGTCCTACATCTTCAGGGAACCACCCTATTCTATCCATGGTAGGGAGTCAAGTTTTCATTTTGTGGAACCCCATAGAAATAAGAGTTGACTCCACAGGCTGGATTCGAACTGAGAGTTCTGAGGTTGCAAAGACCTCAACTCCCTCAGCTACAGAAGACCCTTTGTTCTTCTAAACTTTGTACAATTAGACATTTTTTATATATGTGTATTTTAAAACATTCAATAATAATATGATATAGATCTGTCCTGTTCCCATCTATTTTCTATCAGATCGACTATATATAATATGATTAATCTTCAGTATATCTAAATTTTACTTATTTATTTTATAGGTTTTTTTTTTAATAAAAATAAAATTACTTCTGATGACAAATTTTTTAGTACATTGAAAAATAACACAACAAAACATTTAATTATATTAATCTTTAACAATTTCAACATCGATTAAATGAATAAAAATTCGTATTTAAAAAATATTAAGCTTTGTTACTTTTTAATTCCAGGAAATCATTTGAAACATAGAGAATACATTGATTTTATGAGAAACAATAATTTCTTATATAAATAAATTAATTTAGACCTATAAAACTTAAATTTTGGACAATTGAAACTACAATGCATGAAATTAAGAAAGTTATTGATACTTATTCTGATATTCCTAGTTCATTGAGTTGACCTCATTCTTCTCACTTTAAACTTTAAACCAATCCTAAACAATAATGATCTAGTTTGTCTTAGAGTTCATCACGACCATGGTCACTATCCTTTTTTGTTTCAATTAACAAGCTCACTCACACTTGCACTCAAGTGCTGTAATTCCAAGTCAAAACCATTCTATAATTTTTCAATATGACCATCACCATTTATAGTAGAAATTTCTTGACTACTCTTAACACATCTATTCTGTTCAAAAACTGGCTGCTTTCACAGCCAACTATGCAATCACGGTAAAAAGTTGTTTTTTTTTCTATTTTTATCAATAATTTTTTACAATTTTACGTTAAAAAATAAGCATCAGGCACTCTTTGAGTTTTTATAAACCCAAGTTATTTTGTTAATATAAAATATTGCTTTGCAAGTTCTGACTGCCAACATATATATATATATTTCTCTTTTTTGTCCAAGACTCCCCAACCGTGGTTGGGGGTCAAGTTTTTCATTTTGTGGTGCCACCACTCGATGAAAAAAGTCAACGTCCCAGGCCGGATTCGAACTGGCGGCACTGCCAGCAATCTCAAATTGGTAAGACTGGGTCTAACTTACTGAGCTACAGGCGGCCCAACATATATTATCAATTGAAACTGGATTTTGGTGCAGTAAAAAACCTAAAATGTGCTAAATCCTGCAGTAAAACTCTAAATGTGTATAAAACACCCAAATCCTGCAATAATCATAAACTTTATTGTTTTATTTATAATATTAATACATAGAAAGCTTACCTAACCCTGTTTGAATTAAATTAAATTTGCTAAATACTCTACATTTATACAAACATACATAGAAAATTAAACTACTCTGGTATGAAATCTAAAATCTATATTGCTATTACAAGAGGTAGAACTTGTAATATAGTTTTTTCAACTTCTTTAAACTAGTTCAATTGTAAGGAGGAACTTGAAAAACAAATTGTGAGTGGCTGCTCAAATGTGTTGAGTTAATAGTACACAGCATACTAATAATTCAGGAAATCGACAATATTGAAAGGGATGAGAGAGCATTATTTGTGACAAGTTGAATATATTTACATCACTTCAATTTATGGAGTTGGCAATACGCAGCTAGGGTCTAATATAAATGGTGCAGGATTCCTACTGATTCCAAATAATGGTTTCCGCCATGCTCTGAAACTGGTTCTTTTCGGCACCCAGCCCCTCCAAAATATTACTTGTTGTGAGACGGATGGTTCCTCTACTACCGGAGCAAAGCCCTTTCACTGAAAATTGTCTTTCACCAATTTCATCGGTATATTTTCTTGTAAATGTGGAATACATTTTATATAAATGTTCTGCCTGGATCTTGTCAATCTGATCAGGATCGTTCATTTCAAATCTTTAATGTGCTACTATTAGTGCTTGCTTTTCAGTCGAACTAAACGCAAGTATGTCCACAACTCTTGCAGAGCCCTCAGTATCTACACAATACTATTCCTGATAACACATATTTTTTCCTTTCTGGCAGTTCAGCTATTTTCTTCTTTATATTATTGCTGGCGGGTGAGAAGGAGCATGTTGTTTAGACATTTTCCCAATACATAAGCTGGGATTTCTGACTCTCGACCATATTTGTGGCAAAGGGGTGCATAAAAAATATGCGGTGACTGTAGAAAAGAGTATTTAAAAATATTCTTCCAAAAAAAATCCTTCTTAATTTTCTCTAAAATTGCACTGCATCCTCTTTTGCTTGGCTTTTCAATTGTTTATTTACATATGAAAATACTATTAACCAAAAAACTAACAAAGAACAAGTCAATGTAGACAAAATGTATAAAGGTCATTGATCAGACCAATTTATTCTTTCAAAAGGTAAACAAATCACAACTTAAAACCACGACACAAGTGATAATTCTCCAAGTTCCATTCATACATATTACTTTTATACAACAAAAAAAAATATTTTCCTTTTATTATTGTTACATATTGAAACTAGCTAGTATCAATCCTATTTTCCAATGGATGCAAAATATCACTACAATATTTATATATGTTTATAAATGTATTATTAAGTGGTCTTAAAATAACCTAGGTCTTATTCTAATTGGAATAGTCTGGGTGAGCTTAAATGCTGAATTTTTTAAAAAGCTTCCTTTAAAGAACCTTTAATTTTTTACTATTAAATTTTATTTTATTTTTTTAAGCTTCAGGACTTTATTATTTGGCTGAAATTGTTGAAGAAAACACTGAAATCACCAAGAAGGTTATTCGATGGTTAAGTATTGTGAGTATTATTAACTATTATAATGAGTTTTAATATTTGGTATGATGGACAGTTAATATAATAAGAGTTTGTTAAATCATTAAATCAGGTAGATATTTCTACCTGATTTTGTTAAGATTTATGAAATGATATAGTAGTAGCAAGGCCAGGCCTTCCATATACATATTTTTGTTACAAATATTTCACTTATAACTGTAGAACCCTCTCCTAATCAAGAATATAATAATCTAATCTTGTATGGGCACCAAACTATACTGGGAAGTAGGGACCAGAATATATTCCTATGATGCTTATGTCAGTATTTTTACTCTCTAGCCACTCAATAGAAATAGGAAAACCACTGTTTTCAATGATAGTTTCAGAACTATCTACTAAAATGAAGGAACTATTTTTTTTTTCTGAAGGTTTTGATTTTTTGTAAACCATGTTTTGCTTTAATGAACTATCTCACTTCTTTCTAAATATAGATTACATGAACATGAGTTAGAAGGGAAGTTTAAAGATTCAAGGGAATAAATTTCCTTTTTTTCCTTGGCCTAACTGCAAGTAAAAATTGTTGGCTAAGAAGGGTTGAGATTGATTATGTCAGATATTGATAATTGTACCTTACATCCTATCACTTTTCTTTGTCTGCCGACTCAGTGATATACATGGTAGAACTTCAACAAGCCAAATTTATTAAAATTTAGAGAAAGTGGGCGCTCTCGTCTTACTAGTAGATTAATTGCCGTTGGAAAGAATCAAGTCTGTATGGAGATCAAAGACGATAGGGTTCTTCTCCATTATAACGCACCCTTGCTCTCACAGAAATTTTAGCCAAATTCAATTTAGTTACACTGCCGCAATTGCCCTAAAACCCCAACCTAGCTCCTCCTAGCGACTTCTTTTTGTTTCCCTAAATCAAGAATTACCTGATCCACTAGTTAGGGAAGTGATTCAACTCTATTCCAGCAGTCCTGGGAGCTTTGACGAGATACCTTTAAGGTCTTATTTCAAATATGGAGCCATAAAGTGTGATATGTCCACAAACTTTTCTGCACCTCTCTGTTGGTGGTATGTTCCTTTTCTACTGGTTGTTGTTCTCAATTCTTTTTTTTTTCCCAGTAATATTTTTTGGGGGCAACGGTAGCAGCATGGAAACGTGTCTTTCTACCAACTCAATGATTGTGAGTTCGAGCCTGGCCTTATCTGGAATTTTTTCAAGCATAAAATTGTAGAAAACTCAGTCTCCCCCCCCCCCTCCGGGCATTTGTGAGGCCTGATAGCCAATGGGTGGCACTCACAAAAAATAGGTCTGGGAGTGATGAACCACCCTACGTGAAAACCATGTCAGGAAACGCACGATGTGTTTCCTAATACATCCCACAAGAACTTGGACCTCCATGGTCTGTCACCCAATAATAATAATATTAATAATAGTGATGGTTGAATGCGTTTTATCTTTTACAAGTGACATAGGAATGTCATTTGGCCTTGATAAATGTGCAGTGCTCCATGTAACCAAGGGGAAAGTGGTTAGTAAACAGAACATTCTGGTTAGTGAAGAAGAGTACATAAAGGAACTTGAAGCCAGTAAATTATATAAATATTTAGGCATGCAACTGCACCTTAAAATATCCCAAAAAGATATGCAACAAAAGCTTCTGACAATGCTAAAAATTAGGTTACGAAAAGTGCTCAAAACCCAACTAACTGGGAAACACCTGCTCTTACATATAGCTTCGGCATAGTGCAATGGTCAAACACCAGGCTACAGGAGATGGATTGCTTTGTACGAACAACTCTCATACAAGAACGCACCCATCACCCAATATCCTCTAAAGTTCGTCTGTATTTACCAAGGAAAGGACGTGTTCTGCTAAATATTGAAGTAGCACTTGCCGCAAACAGAAAGGGGCCCTACGCCAATATTTTCTCGCAAAAACAACAGGGGTTTATCTCACCATCTCAAGGATGAATTCTGGTTTAACTGTACTTAATCTGAGCAAGGGTGTTGAATCAACAATCGTGTCACAAAATGAATGACTGGCAGAATGGGAAAGGAAGTCTCTGCATGGGAGATTCTATAGCTAACTGACGAAAGCCTCCATAGGCAATGAAAGATCAGTTGAACTGGAAGGCTATTCTCCGAGACAGAGGGATTTGTGGTTGTTATTCAAGATCAGGTTATTGCCACAAGATTGTATAGAAAACATGCTAAAAAATACAACAACACCAGATAAGTGTCAATTATACTCGGTGAAGCTTGAATCAATCCAACATATAACTGGTGGATGTGGAGTGTTGGCTGGTATTGAATATCTATCTACAGAGGTTTAACAATGTGGCCAAAATTTTGCATCAAGCCCTGGCAATGAAGTACAACTTAATTAATGATGAGAGCCCATATTACAAGTATAAACCAAATATACTCCTCCAAAAAGGTCCTCTCAAGCTCTATTGGAATGAATCAATATAATTACAGACCATACAGTAAGCCATAATAAACCGGATATCCTCCTTATAGATCTAAGAAAGCGGAACTTATTGATGTTGCTTCCCAAAAAATAATAATATAAGCTCCACTGTGGGAGAAAAACTGAAAAAGTACTGGGGATTGGCAATAGAATTGAAAAAACTGTTACCACTACTCCATTCATAATATCCACAAATCGTCTCATACCAATGTACCCTCTCCCTTGATATTAACCCAAGCATCCATTCCAATATATTTTCAATTT
>NW_027113995.1:557583-564081 GCF_000696795.3 Halyomorpha halys
AGAATAAAGTTATTTTTTCATTTCATTTCATTTTACCAAAATCAACAGTGGCAGGTGCGAATGGCTTGGGGGTGCCTATAGATGTACCAAGAGAGGCTCAACAGTTGGTTCTCTTAGATACAGCACGTATAGTACGAAAATTTTTAAATATTTAAAACAAAGGAAAAATATGAAGGTGGTTGAACTTCTAGGTCTTCCATCTCAGATACTCAGCCCGCAATAGCGAAAAAAAAAACAGATCATAATAATAATAATATTTATGTGCCTCCTTTGCTCATACTCTATAAATTTATTATCATTTAGTATCTGATGAAAGCTTTATTAAACTATGGACTTGCGAAGAGCATTTCCTGAAGTTGAAATAGGAAAGAAAGTAAATGATTGCCTTAATCCTCATTTTCCCCCTTTTTGCATGCTATCATGGTTTCCAGAATTGTGACTGGAAAATTCTGAGAAAGAAACAAATGCCAAAATGAAGTCCATGAAGAGGCTGCTGAAAAAGAAAAGGGGCCATCTTTGGAGGCCTGTTATATTTAGATATTTGAATCTATCCATCATAATTTTGAATTTGTTTTTACTTCTCTTCTACCTTCTAAATATCAGCATATTTATGAGTTCAAACTTCCTATAATCTGTGTTAACAAAATAAACAAGGTAAACTTAAGTAAGAATAAAACAATTATAAATAAATAATGAAAAATAAGTTTTCATCAATGATTGGTATTGATAATAAATGATAACCTGAATATTAAATATAACATTATTTAGTAAGATTAAAAGATTTTAATTAGCAAAAGTTTGTTTATTTTTATATTTAATTTTATGAAGTTTTGAAGTCAGGCAGGCCTGGTTATTGTTATGATAAAAGAGCTTCAACTTATTGTAAAAATTAGTGTCTCATGTTTGTTAAGATTAATTAAAAACATTAAATGAGTAATAGGTAGTTTCTAATTCTATTGTTAATTGATTTTATGACCCTAACTGTAAACCATGCAGGATTTGTATCAATATGCTGGAAATACCATCAGTAATATTAGGTTTTATACTGTCATCAATGGAAAAATTTAAGACAACTAATTTTAAAATTTTGGTCTAGTTAATGGAGTTATTTAATATTTTGCAACTTTTTTTATTTATTTTTTATTCCTTCATAACTATAAATTACTCATTGATGTTTTATCTCTTGGAGAATACAACTGAAACATAAATCGAGTAATTTCATTCCTTAATCTTTAATAAATTTCTTTACAGGTGCCATTAGGTTAAGTGTATAATGTTAATTACTTCTCTTTGGCTCTTACTATCATGCAATTTTAATAAATGGTGAGTTTGATGGCTAATAAGTAATTAATAACCATGTATTCACATGGTTTTTGTAAATTTTCGATACCTACCTGTTATGACATCATATTTTATTGCCATATGTTTATTTTTGGTCCGGATTTTTACTGTTTTCATTAAATCAAACTTTTCTTTCATATGTAATTTTTATTGAAAAATGACTAAGGTAAACTGAGTTTAAAATGGAAATTTTAACTGTTTGTTAAAAAAGAGCTGCTGAGAATCTTACTCCCATAGGTATATATAGTACTAAGATGAGTTTGCCTGGGGATAAAGGAGGGGGAAGGGCGCATGTGACAAATATTCTTATATAAAATCAATTTAATGAAAATGTTTTATTGCAGACTTTGTTCCTGGTAGGACAGGTTTGTTATGGTGAGGAGAGGGGGCTGCGTTAGCTCTAGGGAGAGGCAAACTCATTTTAGAAGTACTATACCATAAGTCCTGAAAAAAAATGCCTTTTCCAATTTTTGCATTGTCGAAAAACATGTATTTTATTATTCAATTATTACCCATTTTAACGAAGGTAAACTAAAGGCTTTTTGATGACAATAATATTATAAATGACTTTGTTTTTTGTTTTATTGGCATTTTTTGTTAATTTTCAATGTTTATAAGAAGATAAGTCTTTTATGCAATCACATAGTACCTGTCAATGTCACACCTATTTTATCAAATTAAATTTAAAATTTTTTTGTATTGATTCAAAATTAGTATCTTGAAATTTTAATTTATTTTGTTATTAATCTCAATCTGTAGTATTATTAAGATTTTTTTCTTTTAATTATCCATTATTTTGTAGAACAAATATGCTTAAAAAATATAATTACTTGTAATTGTTCATTACCAATAATCACAATTCTCATTTTTCTTTTTCAGTTCGTTCTGTTAGTCTATACAGCTATCCTGTTGTTCGAAGACTTACCTTTTATATTAGTACTATGTGGGATGTTGAGTCAAATAGTGCATCTGGTGATTTTACTGGATTTTCCTTATATAACGATCAATTCTTTTTCGTTCATCTCTGCCATTCTGCTGTTTATTATAAATCATTATTTGGCATTCGGTTTTTTCAGTGGCATTTTCATGCCTTTCTATGAAGTAAGTTTATATTTTAATATTTATGTACGATTATCATTCTTCATATTAATGCATGTATTAAGTCAGTCAAGTGAAGAATTTATTTTGACCAAAAAAAAAAAGTTGAAATACTGGTATATGTTTGTTTGTGTGAATAATTATGTGTTGTAATTTTTTTTTATTACTAGAGACTTCTGCATTGATGCAGACTATTTTTTGGTGTGTGTTTTTCATTTATTTGCTTCCTAATTTAATATCAATCATTACAGAACTTGATAATTATTAATGGAATTTTAAATAATTATTTTGTTTGTTGTTTTTTTGTGTGTGATATTTATAAATACAAACACAAAAAATTTATATAAACAATTTTAATAGCTTCTACTAGTTTAGTTGATGATATTAAACATTGTCTCTGAGTAGGAAAAAGAATTAGAACACAGGTTTATTTTCAGCTGATTCTGAATTGTTACAAAACCAAGTAGTAGATGTCTCATGGTGTAAATACCCATCATTTTCTAAAATACCCTACATTGTCTCCCCACTTGCTATTCGATATAAATGATATTCATATTATTCTTAAAAAAAAAAAAAAAAAAAAATCACAATCTTTAAAAAAGACAGGCCAAAATATATATAAATTTTATAATTATGAACTTCGGCAATGAACCTTCTTGTAATAACTATTGTTTAATATTCTACTGCACTTAATTAACTACCAAAATTATTCTTAATTTATGTAATAATGCCATGATAGTCAATGGGTTTTATATAATATACAAAATAAAAATAATTCAATTTGATTATAAATATTATACAGTGTTAACTCATTTAACAGTCAACATTTACTTAACTTTATTTGACAATAATTATTTTATAAATCTCTACTGTAAAATATTTTAATATTATATCTCCCATCACACCTCCTCCACTTTAAAACAATCTTAAAATCATCTTGGCCACCTACTTCCTTTTGAAACCCGCAGGCTCCTGGTTAGCCCCTTAATATTCTCCCTCTTTGACTATTGTTGTATGGTCTATAGGGGTTAATTAACTGCTTTATATGTTTCATCTTTAAGGTCCCCATGGATGTCTCTATCACCTAATTAGTTGATATAGCTTTATACCCAATAGCTTTCTTCATCTTGTCGTAAAGGCGTCCTTCCTCTTCCAAGTTATCCAGTCAATCTCCTTTAATTCGAATCCTCAGTTCATTCCCGCATCACCCATCCAAGGCCTTCAGACTTATATGTAACTGCCCATCTACCGCTACATTTAACAGATCTTTCCTAATCCATTTCTCTTCCCCATAGAATTTCATTCCTTCCTTCATTTGTTGCTCCAAAACCCCTCCAACCTTCAAATCTCATGTCTAAAAGACAGATGATGTTATTTTGAAAGAAATTTAATGTAAATATTAGTGAAAATTTTTAAGGTTTATTTAGACTCTGTAGACATGTATATAATCATCATTATTTTATTTATTTTTTATTATTATTAGAGGATATCGTATGATTTATAATTTCTTAGAAGATTTATTTTTTGTTACTAATTTTTTTTGTTTTTAGGGAATACTCTTATTTTCTACTTCTTTATTTTCTTGTTGGAGACATTTTGGAACAATTATCGATCATCTATTCTATCCTTATATTCTTCATAAGAAAAATAAAAATTCTAATTCATCCCTTTGGATTTGTACTAATATTAAAATTTATCATTTTTCTGTTTTCAAATGACCATCTACTAGTATCTCTGTAAATAAGAAGTCCAATTACAGAGAGACTAATAGATGAGTATATGAAAGTAGAATGAAAAATTTTAATATTAAAACAAATCCTTTAACATTTTGACCACGGGGTCTCCCCTGGAAAATCATATTTTTCTGAAACATGAATGCTTTGCCAGTTTTTTAACTGAATTATAGAATAAGGAATCTTTATTATATTTGTTATTGTATATAACCACATTTTCTATAAAACATTTAGACAACCTGAAATAATCCAAAACAATGTAAGAAAAAAATATTATTTTTAAAAATAAAAATAATTGATGCATTGATGAGAATGTGTTTTCAGTCGTGGTCAGTTTTAAAGAGATGATAAAGAATAAAAGAATTATCCTAAGAAAATAAAAGAGTTATCTAATATTAATGTGTTTTTATTTTATTTTATTACAAGTTTTACTTATAATTTTTGATATGAAACATGGTTTTATATTATTGGTTTCCTATCTATGAATTTATTTTATTTATTATTTTAAATTTAATACAAGCATTATTATTATTATTGCCATGACAGACCATGGAGGTCCAAGGCCGCGCGTTATGTACTAAGGAAATACATCACACATTTGTTGACATGGTTTTTTCCATGCCTATTTTTTGTGAGTGCCACCCATAGGCTAATAGGCCTCACAAATGCCGGGGGAGGCTGTGAGTGAGTATTGTATAATGTTATGCTTAAAAAAAAAAACCCGGGTTGGGCTGAGGTCTCGAACTCACAACCTTTGGGTTGGTAGACAGGTGCATTGCCATACTGCTACCGTCGCCCCCACAAGTATTATTAATTGTCTAATATTTATTTAAACATTTTAAAAATATTAATGTTATAGCATGGGTTTGTTTTTGCTATTGCCTCTTAGAAACAGTTATAACTTCATTTGAGCCCCCTTTCTTTTCTTCATTATTTGGATTAGTATGTACTTGCACCAGGGGTGTTTTTTAATCATTATTTTCACCTTTCTCCTCTTTTTTTTTTAGTATTATGTTGAAATTTTTCCATAGGTTCTACTAATCTGTATGTATCTGGGAAGTAGTTGGGTTAACAGATAAGTATCTTGTTATTTCTTTCTTGCTTTTGTTGTTGGTAGTGTTCAATATTAATCGTTTTTCCATGTTTTAGCAGCTCATAACCTGATCCCACCAAACACAAACTATCGTCTTCCTTCCATAATGATTTGGACTTGTTATTGGGTTTTCCTGTAGTTACCCATGATCTTTTATGCGTAGGATTCTTGAAACATATCTACTTTCCATTGCTTCACAATTTAATGGAGAAATGATTTTCTTTTGTCCCATATGGAACTCATTTTCTTGAACTTTCTCATGACTTTCAAGCATATAGAGACGGATTCTCATGTTAAATTTAATTGATTCGCAAGTTGTTGAGCCTCATTCTCATCCAACTTTTCTTCCTATTACCTATCTTTAAGCTTTTTCAGTGGGTTACATAGCAGGGAGGAGGGATCGTACGAAAGCGTTCCATATCTTATCCAGTAGAAACTGACAGTCCCTCTATATGAAGTTAAAGCCACCTGTAAGGCAGCCAATTGGCTTCTATTATAGGACTTTTGTTTGGATTTTAGTAGAGGGTTCATAATTTGTTTTTAATGATGGGTCTTGGAGACCTGACTTACAGTCTCATATATATCTGTTAATTGGCCAATAATTAAAAAGAAATAAGAAAACTCAGGATTGGCTCTAAACAAATCTATTGCAGAGTTCATATCCTTGGAATGAATTCCTGGACTGCTCTTTAACGACTCTTGTTGCATAGTTTGTTGACATACTAGTACAAAAGACGAAAGATAAAAAACGTACCTATTCACTTACGATGTTTATTTTTTTATTTTATTATTCAGATTCAGTATATTTTGTTCTTTATTTAACTTATTTTGTATAAATAGAAGTACACTACTGAAAAAAAAACTTGGACTAAATCTGTTACTTTTACATGAACAAATCTATACAGTATGTAAAACATAAACATTTGACTTCAACTAAATCTGTTACTTTTATATTAGCAAAAAATTTCACAAAATTTAGAAATCAATAGTCGCTATTTTCATCCTTTTATATGAGATTACTTATTGTCGGCCAGACACCAATAAGTAGTTTCAATGTCTGTTCAATAGGAAAGTGTTATAATCATCAGTAATAAATGTATTACTAAATTTTTATTTTTATTCTAAAGACTATGCAATAAATGAAATAATAGGATTTTTACTGATGTTTGTAAATCTTCCTCAATTAGAACAATCATTTCTGGTTTTGCAATTGGTTTCTGCCATATTGTGGAG
>NW_027113995.1:564191-585560 GCF_000696795.3 Halyomorpha halys
TATATATTTATTAATTATGGTCTGAGGTGTTCAGCTGATCGAATGTATATAAAGAGATATACTGAACCCAATAAAGCCAGTATTTTACAGCAGTTCAAGCCTGTCAGATCTTATTCCTTCTCTTTTTTGACGTTTTGCTTTCGCCAATACTTAATTGGTGCCGAAACCTGGGACCTTTCAATACCAGAACAAATTTTAGTCTGAAGAAAAAAATTGTTTTTTCTTTGTTCTCTCCAATTTATGGCAGGTAACGGAATAGTGAGAGTAGCAGTTCTAAAGATCGAAGATCAGAATTTCACCAACCCACTTCCAGCTTCAGCCAGCCAACCTCCAGCAGCAGACAACCAACCTGTAGCTGCAGTCAACCTGGAGATGGAGCCATTACCGGAAGTCTCTTTAGCACAAGCTCATGTCACGACGCTAGAGTGGATTAAGGTCTGTACAGCAACTGCCCAGAACCTGAGGAAGGCGGTGTCGAACTTAGAGAAATTCACAGGAGAGACCGGAGAATTAAATAACTTTTTAAAATGGGGTCATCGACTAATAAGCTGAATTGAAGCGAAGACAGTGAGGATGCTGAGGTGCTGAGGGCAGCAGTCATCTGCAGGGTGAAAAGAAAGAAGTATCCTCAATCAAATTGAAGCAGATGAGGGGGCATTCTGGAGCGTGATCAAGGCGAGCCTGAAGAAGTTGGACCCCCAGAAGAGGACATATTTATGATGATTAGGGGGACGAAGAAACCAAGACAGTCTAATGGGCAGTATGCCGCAGAACTCCTGGCATGGTCGGATGCAATGTCTATCCAATGTTCTAAAGATTCAGTTGGCAAAGGAGCTGGGGAAGAAGGAGAAGGAAATGCCGAGAGAGTGCTCCTTCGTTGAGTGTGTGCAGGAACTAATTGATGCCAGCACCAGAGAGGAAAAGTCCTGTATGGAAATAGAAGAAAGCGGATGGACGGGAGTTGCTTATAATTGACCGAGGACTAATCCAGTTCCATGAAAAAGAAATGAATACCGTCATAGTGGGAAGGAAAGATTAGCTATCATCGAAAGAAGGCAGATAAAACCAAAGAAGCAGCGGGCACCGTGAGGACAGAAAATGTGACTCTTATTGCCGCACTGGCCATGCACAAGGTGTTTTGAATGTGGAAATGAGGGACACATAGCCAAACAGTGCCCATCCATGTACCAGAGAAGAGATGGGGGCTGGAGTGAACCAATGGAGATCAACGCCCAACGGATACGGAGAAGCAATCGGAGGTTGAATAGATCATCTGGTGAATCAACAGAAACATCCTGAACGTCGGGGACTGAAGAAGAAGCTGAAGAACCACGGAACTGAGTTAGTCAAGGGGATGGAGTGGAAACAGATAAATGGAAACAAAGAAACAAAGGTGGATGGAGGCGAGGAGCTGGAGAGAGGAAGGCGTGAGACATCTGAAGGGGATGTCGGCAGAGAGGCGACCGCATACTGCTGAATTATAACATGAGGGAAAAGAGCGGCGGTCTGCCTATAATAGAGATAGGAGTGAGGTGCCTGGTGGACACAGGCAGTTCCAACACCATCATGTGCCAAGAAGCCCTAGAAAAGCTGTGTAGTGGAGAGAGGACATATCAGATTCGTGAATGCCAATGTAAATTAATCACCCTGAGTGGCCCTTGTGAAGTAGAGGGAGAGGTGGAGATAGGGTTGACACAGTGGGGATTTAGTAGAGAAAACTTGCAGGTACATATGGTAGGAAGTATGCCTAAGGAATACAAAATAATAGGGAAAGTGGGAGCTTGGGTTAGGAATAGCAGGGGAAAATGGAAAATTGAATAGGGAGGAAAAATCTACATATGTCATTTTTAGTGGTAGAACGCGAGCGCTCGGGTTGGAGCAATCAATTAGGCTGAGGACTGGAGACAAAGCCTTAGGAGGGAATATGAAGATATCTTTTTTAAAAAAGGGGACAAGCTTGGGACGATCGGGAGAACGGTCCATGAGATTTTACTAAAAGACACGTGAAAGAGAGGAGATACCCGCAGGCGCTACATCACCACATCTGGGAAGAACTTCAAAGTTTAAAACGCCAGGGAATAATTATTGACAGTACTTCCCCGTACAATAGTCCGTTGTGGGTAGTGAAAAAGGCCTGGTGAAACCACCGAAAAGTACAGGATGGTAATAGATTACAGGAAGCTCGAGAATATTGTAGACGAGAAGTAGCTGATTCCCAGATTTGAAGACATTTTGGACAGGCTGAGCGGAGCTATAGTATTTAGCACTGTAGGCTTGAAGGCTAGATATTCATCAAATTAAAATGTACCTGAAGGATCAACATAAGACAGCATTTACATTTGAGAGAGGACATTATGAATTTACAAGGGTGCCGTTTGGTCACAAAAAATGCTCCCATGACCTTCCAGCGCCTGATGGACGAGTTTTTGAGGGGAATTGACGAATCTGTATGTCAGATTTATATGGACAATCTCCTTGTGTTCAGTAAGAACGAAGAAGAACACGTGCAGCATTTACATACCGTATTCCAGAGAATTAGGCAATATTGTATCGGAAATTTCTGACCTTGAAGGAGGGGGTAAATCCCAGGGATTGTCAACAGAGTTAAAAGTTCGCGGTCTTTTAGTTGTCATAGCTTTATATTTCCTTAGAGAAAAGTTTGTTAAAGAGCGATTGTGATTAATGTTATCACTGCATAAATTTTGTGTCTCTGTTTGTGGTAGTTCTGGAAAATCAAGGAGAGAAAAACTATTTGATGTGGTTATAGGTGGTACGAACTTAGGGCTTCATTATAATTTACGGGTTGTATTGCCATTATTTCTTTTATTTTTTCTTTCTGGACAGGTCTTGTCTATAGTTAAATGCTGTAGTTTACAATGAAAACATTTAATTGTGTTAGCTCACTCATTTGTTTCGTGAGTGTTTTCCCCACAATTGCTACATTTATTTTTCCCCCGGCATTTTTCCTTTAAATGTCCATAATTTAAGCATTTTCCACAAAATAAGGCCCTAAAGACATACGATTGAACTTTACATGACGCTAAGTAAATGGTTACACTTTCTGGTACGCACTGTGAGTGGAAAGTTATTTGTACAGAAAGTGTAGCCATTTTTATAACCTCCTCACCTTTAGTCCCTCGAGGGAACAAGCGACGTACACTAATTATTTTTTCTGTACAAACTAAATTTTCAAATATTTCTTTTTCATCGATATTGGTAGGAATACCTTTGATAACTCCATATTTTACTGTGTACTGTTTTGAAATGAAGACTTTGAGGTTATTTTTTTTAAGAAGGCTATTAGTTTTAAATTGATTGGCGTACTCATACGTTCTAAAAGTTATTTCAGTTTGGTTTTTATTTTTCCTCCTAATAGAAACTCCGGTCTCTCTTCAAAGTGAATAAATCTTTCACCTTTTAAAATTGTTATTGATTTTTATAAATATTGTCTATTTCATGCTATGCAGTTCAAGCTTGTCAGATCTTATTCCTTCTTCTCTTTTTTGATATTTTTTTTTCACCGATTATATATATATATATATATATATATATATAATCAATTTATTTTACATATTTCTGATCTTTTATCAACTAACAATATTATATTATACAAATAATAAATTCTGGAAACTATATTTATATTACTATTATCACTTGCTCATATATTTGTTTTTGTTTAAATGTTAATTAACATTGTTTAATAGATTTTTTTTTTCAGCTTCTCGGGTACTTCACCATTTGTATATGGTTAGTGCCATTTGCCCTGTTTATATCATTGTCTGCAAATGATAATGTCCTCCCGATTGGTCTATTTGGTCGAGAATCGTGGAATCCCCACCCTCCTGCTTTCTTGGGTTTGTAGCTTTGATTTAAAAGGATATATTAATTTAAGCCTTATAATTGGATTATTCAGTATATTTTGAATGTTCATATCAAATTAAAAAGCTTGAACTGTGAATTTATAACTCAGAGTGAGAGGAAAATATGAGATTTTTTATTACTAATAAAAAATACTTTCAAAGTATCACATGACCTTGATTTTTCATTAAAAAAATAAGTCATTTTGAAACTTTAGATAAAACATTTTAGTTTTAGATTATTACAAGCAAAGATTGTAAAACTTTTAAAACACAAAACTAGTTAATAGTAATAAAAAAAGAAAAGAGAAATGAAAAAATTTCAATTAATATGTAAAACAATAACAGTGAATTCTCCTCTAGCTCTGACTACTGCATTTAGTAATAGAGGCAATTGAACATACTCAATTTTTGTAGAGATTGTTGGGATATGTTATCCCACTCTTTTCTTAGGGCTGCCTTAAGTGATTGGCTAATTCTCTTTTCATAGAACATTATCACAGGAATCACTATTGTGTCCAATAAATTTTGCTAAATGTTTTGTTCATTTATTTTGAAACAACAAAAACCACTTTTTAAAAAATAGGTAAAGAAATGATCAACTGAAAGAGAATGTATCACCTAGTGAAAAACATGAAATGAACTGAGGGTATTGATCTTGTCTGAAATCAAAATAAAAAGGTATGAACTCTTGTTTACATTTGTAAACAGTTAATCATACATAACTTATCTATAAATAAATAAAAGTTTACTTGTATTGAACTGTGCCATAATTTTAGAGAAAAACTTATAGTCCAGTAAAATTATGATTTTGATTGACGAAATCCAAGTAAAGCTGAAAATTGTTTTAAATTATGTATTCTTCCTGTAAGAAGAAATAGGTAGTGACAATTTCTGTGGAATATTGAAAAATCTAATTTTAATCATTGCCAATATTATAAGTTTACAAAGCTAATTGATCCAGTGTCGATTCTATTTTTTCCCCAGTTTCCACTTTTTATTTGAAGTATATTGGTGCTGACACCAAAAGTTACCATACAGGGTATAACTTCCTTTGGTGGTACCATTGGATATGGTTGATTTTGATTACATCTGCTGTGTTAGTGAATACTAATTTTTTGGAAAAACATTGTTTAATCATTTGTGTATGTTTACGTGCTTTTATTTTGGTCATAGTTTCATCAATTTAAAACTGTTTTGACATGTGTAATTTCTAGCAGGACAGTAATACCAAACCTTTACAGGTTCACAGAATGTGATCACAAATACTTTCCATTCAGTGATCAAAATAAGACCTAAAATATAATGAATGTTAAGAAGTGGCGACAAATTGAAACCTTTGGACTCAATGACAGTACATGAAATTAAGTTTCTTGAAAACAGGGGTGGGGGAGGGGGAGTAACTAGTACAAGTGAAAAAGCCCCTGAAGCTGAATCATGTGGTATTGCACCATTAAGAAATTATGTGCTCCTAGACCAAACTTAATAAGGATGTTAAAGCGGGCCAATCCTTATGTAGGTAGCATAGTTGCGAGGTGAGTATAAGACTGTCCAAATCCCAGCTGGTATTATCTAACATAGTCCGCCTGATATGCATTTTGTATTGGGTACACGTTTAATTCATACCTTATTAACATATGTATTTACATTCTGGCTTTAATAAGATGGTGGAAAAGCAGTTAATATTCCAGCAAATCAGTATTGTCACCTTTTTTTAACTGTATAGTCAGAGGTTTCACCTACTCCAAGATCTGTGAAAACACTTTACAAGGTGATTAGATGCTGTTTATTGAGTTTGCTTGATAGGAATGGTTCTGTTTGTGTAGTATGTTGTACTAGTGTGCTGCCATTGGTGCATCAAATAAATCATCTGGTCCAGCATATTGTTTACTTCTGCATAGCTGTTCAGGTGATTTGATATTTCACCTTTCTATACCCTTTAAACACTATTGTTTCCTCTTACCCATAATATTGTTTAATATAGCCAAGATATTTTTACATGACAGAAGAAAAGTGCTCTGTGTTCTATTATTATTTTGTTGAAATTTTACAAGCTGCAGCCAATCATTCTATTAACACCTAAGGTTTATATTTCATTAGTAAGATAATAATTTATTCTTTCATCCCAAATCACACCTCTGTAATGCATCTTAGGAACATACTCTAGCATTTGCTCCAGGTCTAAGTAAATGATCAAATTCCAAAAATAAGGTTGTCCTTAGAAAGCTATTTAGATTATCTACAAATATTATACACATTTTTATGATAGGATTATCATAAGGCTGTTTTATTCTTGTTATAAAATGGAGTATGTTTAAAAAATCAGGGACCATTTGAACTCTTTTAATTATATCCCTTGATCAAATTTGATCAAGGAAAGATTCAACTAGCCTAGTGGGTGCAGGAGTCAATATAGAAGATTTAGGTATAGTACTTCCTTTAGCCAAGTACTCTTCTATTTTTTAGGCAGAAGTATTTGCTATTTTGTTTGCAGCTGCATGTCCGGAAGTCATTAGCTGTGAAAAGGTATCACCATCTTTTCAGATAGTTACCACTACATTACATGCAGGCGCAAGCAGGCATTAGAGTCATTGGCATGCTTAAAGAAGCTTAAGCTCATGTGGGTACCTGGACATAAGGGAATCACTGGCCATGAACAAGTCGACCAACTCACTAAAAGTGGGGCTGAACCCCCTTTAATGGAGCCAGAACTGTTCTTAGACAATTCTAAAAGACATCAGCGTAAAGAAGTCCTTGATCGAACATTAAAAAAAAAAGCAGACAAAAAGAGGAGAGAATATATGGGGCCGAGACAGGCCAAGATATTAATCAATTAACCCTCCATGTCTAGAACCAAGTGGCTGCTAGGCCTAAATAGAAATGAACTCTGATAATAGGAGTTCTTACGGGCCATTGCAGACTTAGTAGGCATCTTAAGATTTGTGGAGTAGAATGGAACTGTAGAATTTATGTGGACAGGCCCTGGAAAATGCTCTACATTGTATAGCAATCTGTGACCAGAACGCATCACTAAGCTATTGTCTCTTGGGCTCCAATAGAGTCCTAGAATATGAGGCTTCCTCTGTCAAATGGCTATCCTTTTTAAATTTCATTAGAAAATAAAAAAGGTTCAACATGGAAGAATAATAGCTAGTATAAGAATTATTCTATCGGCCTTTCTTGGCGTCGGCAAAGAGAACCAATATGCCCGCTTGCCGGATTCATTCTCCCATTAGTACCAGTACCAGTATCAGTAGTCATTTGCTTCAGAATTGAATTATATGTAATATGTTTATGATAAAGTGATTAGTTTTTGAGTTATTAATGATCTAAAAAAAAAATCAGAAATTTTGATGATTTTATAGTATTCCGCTTAATATCATATACCACCATTGGTGAAAACTTAGTTTCTTCTTAACAGAGGCTGAATACATAATTTATGTTGGAGCAACTTCCATAAACCTGTGACTACACCTCCATGTTGGATAACCTTCCTTGACTGCATTTTAATTTTGCTGTATTCCATGTGTGTCCATCTTTTTTTTCCTATTACAAGTTTCGTTTAGTTGGTCGGGCTGTCGTGTGTAATCGATCGTGATTTTCATTTCGTTTGAAATCGAACTAATACCGACGTAACAATGGAAGTGCGGCCAATGGATTTCAAAGCGCAAGTAGAAAAACTTGAAGGTCAGAACAATTGGAATAGATGGAAAAGACAGATCACTCTGGTTCTCAAACATCATAACGTACTGGATGTTGTTTCAGGTGAGTTGGCTCTAAATACTGATGGTTCTAATAAGGACAATTTTGAGACTAAAGACTCTCTTGCTCAGTTAATTTTTATAAGCACTTTGAATGCAGTAAATGAAGAGCTCAAGTCTTCCTGTGTCACTGCCAAGAGTGTGTGGGATAAGTTGGTGTCTGCTTATGAGCAGAGTTCTAGCCAAAGAGACGATAGACTACTAGAATCATTTTTCTCTCATGAAGTGATGAGTTCTGATAATGTTGTGAACCATGTGGCGCGACTTCAGCTTATTTTGATGGGTCGAATTATGTCTACTCTTCCCCCTCCTTACTTTGAGTTTAGAAGTGTTGGGGAGAGTGTACCTAATCAGGATAGAACTGTAAATAGTTTAACTAAGAGGCTTAGGTTAATCGAAATGAGGCTTCCTGGAAAAGATAGTAAGGTTGACCATGCACTTACAGCCAAAGAACCTTATAAGAAGGAAGTAGCTGTTGGTGTTAAAATTCAACCAGCTTCAAAGACAAAAAGCTCCATTTTAATTTGTTATAAATGTAATGGGGAAAATCATATGGCCAGGAATTGTCCTACTAAAATCAAGAGGGAGACAGAGGATAGAGGTACAGAATCCTTGAGCACCCAAGGGCATGCCTTCATTTGCCATGACATGCTTGGTTTGGTTGGTGATGGGTGGGTGATACTGGTTCGACTCAACATAAGACTAGCTCCAAGGACTATTTTGTTTCCTACAAACAATTTCAGTCGCCTACGTTCATTCAAGTAGGTAATCATGATCTGATTAAGGCATATGGACATGGTGATATTCTGGTTGAAATGAGAGTTGGTGAAAAATGGGAATTGAATTATCTGAAGGATGTTTGTTTTGTACCAGATGTGAGCCGCAATCTTTTTTCTGTCAGTCGAGCTCTGGATAGAGGTTTTTTTATCCCCCTCCCTTGCCATTTCTGGCATATGGGGTGCGGGAGCAGTGGGTTAGTTCGAGCTGGGATTGCACATGCCACTGCTCCCAATGATCTTCATCCGTTTGGTAGGCCCTTCTGGTGCGTATCTGTCTGGGTGCCTCCTGCAGTTACCAGGCTGGTCCAGCCCTCCTGGTCTCAGTCTGGGTCAGCTTCATCTTCTTCTGGTGGCTCGCTGCTGTTGGGCAGTCTAGTCCTTCCCATTGTGAAATGTCTTGGGCCCACCACCTCCTTCCATCCGTAAATGAACTCCCTGAAGAAGGGATAATTCTCTTCTTCCATCAACCAGGAAAAGTCCGACTCGGCGAGGGCGAAAATCCCGGTCTTTCTCAACAGCCTGGCTCAGTGTCCTTCCATGGCGGAGCAATCCACTATTACGTGTTCTGCTGTTTCAGGAACTCCGCACGTGGGGCACTGGGGGTCGATGTTCTTTCCAAAGCTCTGCAGCTTTCCCCGAAATTCCCCGTGTCCTGTTAGGATCTGTGAGACCCAATAGTCTGGGATGACCCATTTAGCCTTCAGTCTGGAAGGACGGTAGGGAAGAATTTTTTCAAAGTAGCGCCCTTCTGGCTTGCTACCCACCGTCCATTCCACTTCTGTATTGAGTCCTCCCGCAGTATTTTCTTCCACAAGTTTGGAGTCTCGCCGATCTTCTCTCGGAGCTCATCTGGTAGCGCTTCTAGTCCCTGCCTCTTTACTTCATATTTAAGGACATCCTCCTTGAGGATGAGGTCCAGGGGCATCGCTGCGGCCAACACCTGTACCGCCTCATGTGACACTGTTCTGTATGTCTTCGTGACCCTCAGCACCAATCTCTGTATGGTGGCCAGTCTTCTCTTCTGTGTCTGCGTGAGGTTTTGGCTCCAGGCAGGGGATGTGTACCTCAGAATACCCAAGATCACACCTTAATATATGGTCATCGTTGCAGGGTACCTGAGGCCCCAAAATGCACCCCCTATCCTACTTAATCCATTGAGTGACAGTGTCACCCTGTCCTTTAGATACACTAGGTGAGAAGCGGCATCGAATCTTCTTCTTATCTTCACACCAAGATATGTCACCTCCTCATCCGGTCTAACCCTCTCTCCTTGGATATCCAGGATGATAGGAAGAGCCCTGTCCGCGGAGCCTCTTATGAGTATGGTCTGAGTCTTGGCTGCTGCCATACTCAGCTTCCTCCTCACGCACCACTCTCCTACGAGACTGGCACACCTCTCCGCTTCTGTCTTGAGTCTGGATCTACTGTTCTCGGCCACGATGACTGCCAGGTCATCGACGTAGGCCGTGGCAAGGAATCCCTTGTCCTCCAGTTCCCCCAGCAACTCATCAAATACCAGCTTCCACAGAGCAGGTCCTAGGACCGAACCCTGCGGACATCCTCTTTCGATTTTTCTCTCGACCTCGTTGTAGTTACTCCTGATCCTGACACTCCTGTTATTGAGGTAACTACCTATGAGGGAGTATAGATTACTGGGGGTGTCGAGCTCTTGCAACCGCTGGAGTACACGGGGCCACCAAACGCTGTCGAAGGCGGAAGAGATGTCAAACATTATCAATAAGACATATTTATCCGCCCTCTCCTCCTCGTCCCTACGCACTCTCAGCAGCGCATCCGTAGTTCCCTTGCCACGGGTCGAGCCGAACCGCCATGGATGACATGCAGCACTTAGGATTGGTCTAAGGCTGTGGACGATCATGTGCTCCAGGACCTTACTAGCTACTGGGAGGAGGCATATTGGTCGATAGAATTTAGGCGTTTCCTTATCCTTACCACCTCCCTTGTAGAGCAGTCTCAAGTCTGCAATCCTCCACTTGTTTGGAAAGTACCCCTTATCCAGACACTCATGGAATATATCCAATAGTTCTTCCTCGATATAAGGGGCACTGTTCTTGAGGATTGCAGGCACTCCAATCATCAGAATGTGACTTGTGGAAACAAGCCATGAAAGAGGAATTGAGTTCACTTGCTAAAAATGACACGTGGGAGTTAGTGGAACTGCCTGAAGGGAAGAAGGTGATAGCCAACCAATGGGTATTGAAGGTGAAAAGAAAATCTAATGGTGAAGTTGAACGATACAAGGCACGATTAGTACCTAAGGGTTATGCACAGAAGCAAGGAGTTGATTTTGAGCAGACATTCAGTCTTGTCGCTCGTTTTGGAACAGTGAGAACTCTTTTGAATGTTGCATCTGTTGAGAAATATGAACTTGGACAATTTGACATACAGACAGCATTTTTGTACGGGATTTTGACTGAGGAGGTCTACATGCATCAACCTTCTGGCTTTGATGATGGAAGTGGACGAGTCTGCCGACTAAATGGGTTGAAACAGTCGCCAAGATGCTGGAATCACCGCTTTGTACAGTTCATAGAATCGTGTGGTTTTAGGGCTAGCAATGCTGACCCTTGTCTTTTTGTCAAGTAGTATAGAAATGGACATAGGCTCATGGTTGCCATCTATGTTGATGTTGGAATTCTAGTTGGAGATCGAAAGGCAATTGACCAATTTCTCTCAGACTTGACTAAGGAATTCCGGATCACCACTGGGTCTTTGAATAGCTTCCTGGGGATGCAGATTAAGAGATAGAAGGATGGCATTTTTGTGCATCAGGAAGCATACACAAAGAATATCCTTTCAAAATTCAATATTGATTCAAACCCAGTTTCTACACCCTCTGAGAAGCGTGCTGAAGAAGTTGAGGATTCACCTTTGGAGAAGAGTGTTCCATATCGCCAGGGTGTTGGCAGCCTGCTCTACTTGGCCATGACTACTCGCCCAGAATTGTCGTATGCAGTAAGCACAGTTTCGGAGGTTCTAGACTGTCCAAAGAAATCTGATTAGCAAGGTGTCAAGAGAATCTTCAAGTATCTGAATGGCACCAGGGAGTATGGGGTGTTTTATAAATCAGATACTAAACTAAAGTTGGACTGTTATTGGGACTCAGACTTTGCAAATGACAACTTGTCTCGACGATTAAGAACTGGAGTTTTGATGACGTGTGGAACTGGTGCTATAAATTGGTTGAGTCGTAAACAGCCATTTACTGCTCTAAGCACTACAGAAGCAGAGTATATTGCAGCGTGTGAGAGTACCAAGGAGATGATATGGCTTCAGCGACTGTTGACAACTCTACATGGCATTCCACAGTTGTTGGTTGACAACCAAAGTACCATACGGATGATACAGAATCCAGAATTTCATCGCCGCACAAAACACATTGAAGTGCATTTTCACTTTGTACGTGAGAAGTGGATGAACAATGAGTTTGAGCTGCAGCATGTGCCCAGTAGTCATCAGCTTGCTGATGTATTCACGAAGTGCCTTCCTACTGGATCTTTTGTCAAGAATTGCACATCAATTGGAGTCTTGAGCTTGGGAGGGTGTGTTAGAGCAACTTCCATACACCTGTGACTACACCTCCATGTTGGATAACCTTCCTTGACTCTATTTTAATTTTGCTGTATTCCATGTGTGTCAATCTTTTTTTTTCCTATTACAAGTTTCGTTTAGTTAACAGTTATTTACTGCTTATTTACTCTTTCCCTTATCAATCTAAACAATTTCCAGTTTTACCTGAATTTCTCTCTAAGATGGCCCTTTATTATTCGATCTTATTTTACTGCCCTATTAAGTAATGTGATGATTTTTTTTTGGAATTTATGTTATGTAATTTTTGTAAATTTTTAAACTTTTCATGTGAATTGCTACTTGTGGTTTACACATACTCATATTCTTTAGTTGTAGAATTGTTAATCTTATATTAAGTAAACAAGCATCTTAATTTATATGATGTATAAAACTATTTATTAAGTGATATTTCATTGTTTTAAGTATAAAAAAAAACATATTATTAATTTAACCACTTATAGAAAACCCCAATATGAAATAATAATTCTTTTCCAAAAAAAACTTTCTTTCACATAGTTTTTGGTTCTAGTTACAATGTTTTATTAAAAATTGGAAGACCGTTAGTAATTAGTAAAAGGAAGATTGTCCGGGTGCAGTCAAAAATGAATCAAATAGTAAATATATATATATATTATGAGCCAATGTTTTGCCCCACTTTGCAGGGCTTCTTCAGGGCTTAATAAAAAAAGATACAAACAATTAAAATTTGTAATATAATTGGTGTGGTGTCCAAAAATACGTGAAAAGTTATCTAATAATGAATGAAGTAAATAAAATAAAATAAAAATAAGGTATACAGCGAAAAAGTATAAATTAACAAGAATCTCAAAAAAATATTGTACATATAATGAAAAGGAGAAGTATTAACAAATAAAAAAGTAGATATAAGAGAAATATAAGACAAGTATAGTATACTCTAAAAGACGGAAAATAAAGGAAATAAGAATAAAATAAAGATCAAGAAAAAAGGAAAATAGGTCACTAACCTCTCAATATGAAGGAAAGCTGAAGAAAGGCAGATAGAAGGTATCTGCAGAGCAGGGGAGTGGGGAATTTAGATGGTTAATAAATAATAGTTATATATGAAAGTAAAAAAGTACAAATATATATTGAAGTAAGATAATATTAGGAAATAAATAAATAATTAAATAATAAATAAGTAAATATTAAATGATAATATACATAAATATATAATTAGGTAAGTAAAAAAAATATAGATAAAGTACAATAAATTTAAAACAATGGTTACAATAGAGATAATACACAGAAGAAAAGAAAATATACAAAAATTAATGAAGGTATAAAGGTGTAAATTTATATAATAAAAATCAATAATTATAATGCTATAAATGAGGCACAAGGTGAAAATATGAGGTAAATATAAAGTACAGATAAAAGATATGGGAGGATAATAGATAAGTTAACTTCTGGAATAAAGAACCTTGAGCAAAATTAAATATTCAATAAAATATTTTTAATAAAAGGAAGATGGTCCCTTTTATTAAAAACATTTGACTATATTCAGGTATATGGTGGCCAACCATGTATAATTTCATTCAAGATCACTACTGATTTTCTTAGGCTTAACTACATTTTTTTTTTTCAAGTTGGTACCCAGTTACCTGTCCTCACATGGGTAAAAGCTTATGACCCTGTCCAAACCTATTTAATAATTATTCTACCAACTATCAGGTGTAAAGGTTATTTTATGTATTTGATCCTTGATTTAAGTTTATTCCAACATTTCAGTTACTTTTTTGAAAAAATCAGAATTTTTTAGTTATGCCATGTTTAGGAAGTAATATATCAAGTATTTTGGAATGTGAATAGATGTCATTTGAGTATTCCTTTTTGTTTTATTGTTTTGGTACCTCACTTGAGATATTTACTATACCAGAAGACAAATGGAATCAAGATTGACTCCATCATTCTGATGGGGTAAATTTTTCCATTGAATTTTATGATATCCATCTGTTTCCCATTTAATTAGTTAAATTAAATTATCACCTTTGATACTTACTAATAGATATTTTGTCTTTATTTTCAGATCCCAATGAAACTGATGCGTTGGGAAATTACTTATCCCAAAAAAAGACTAAATATGGATTGCTAACATTGATGCATTATTTTAAGGAGAAATTTTTTCCTCAAAATAAAAAGATGTTTTAGAATTTTAAATTGTGAATTAATATTGATATATATATATATATGTATATATGTTTTGTTTTGATAATTGGTTGTTATATTTTATTTGCAGTTGTTTGGTCTGATATTTATTTTTATTTAGTTCTGTTTTTGTTGTAATGTTTATTTTAAGTTGTTTTTGTTCAGAAGTTATTTTCAATTTTATGATATAGTTTTCTTAAATAATTTTGCCAAGTATTAGTATATTTCTAAAGTTAAATTTGTATTTTTTTTTACAAAGATTATTTTAATGTTTTTAAAACTATATTACTATCAATCATTTTAGAATTATTTTGTTTTAAATTATACATTTTTTTTTTTATTATGAATTTATATGAAAGGTAGGATGGAGTATTTATAATGTAAATATTTTATTGAGGCTGTGTTAGCATTTATGTGATTATAAAAAAAAAAAAAAAAAAAAAAAAAATTGTTGCTCAAAATAAAAATACTGATGTTTTTTACATGATCGTTTTATAAAAATTCTTTTAAAATATGAGTGTTTTTTTTTATTTATTTATTTTTTGTTTTGATATTGAATTTTCTTACATTTTCCTTACCCTTAATTTATAGCATTCTTAACGAAACATTTCACAATTTTTTTTTTAAAGAAATCAATCATAAGATTTTAAAAAATATTGTTTTATTCACAATTTTTATGCTGATTATTAGGAGCTCTTGTTAAAAATTATATGGAAATTCTCATGTTTAATTTATTAGTAAAAAAGAGTGAAATTCAAGTTACCTTAATACTGGTAATGTAAAAGTAACTCTTAGTGATGTAATGCTTCTAGTAAAACATCTGTTGATGTAAAACTAAAATTAAAGAATAGAATCATCTATGACTATGAAATTTACTGTTAACCATATCTTATTAAGGGGGGGAATAATTAATATACAAGTAGATAATGATAGAACAAAACATTACTAGACCATTTTATAAACTAAAAGACTACAAAATCATATTTATATTTTCATTTCATTTAGAGGGAGTGATTAGTACTTTTTGTTTTTTTATGTATTTTTCTACACCTTATATTTTTAATTGCCTCTTTTGATGAAATACAATCATATTCAGACTGCTATGATATCTGTTATTTGTCTAAGCCTAAATTAATATTTAAACTGCAGTAGTCTCGAATGTCTTTGATTTAATATCATACTGATTTCTATTTGCTTAATATTCATTACCAAGTGCATAGACCATTTTTGACTTCAGTCTTCTACTTTATTGGCCAATGTTATGAGCGTTCTTTAGACCCAAATTTATTATCTTTAATTTTTACTTTTAAATCATAACATCCTACTTCCAAAATTAAAGAATTGTCATATTTTTTGGCTATTTAATTGTAGAACATCATGATAATGATACCCTTGTCAGTATTATTGTCATGATGTTGTCGAGGTGGGTTTGTTTCTTTCTGATTCTGCTTGTCCAGAAGGCCTCAACAATGCGCGTTCAGTTTATAAAGGTAAGGTAGTTGACAAGGAAGATGATTAGATAGGATGAGACTAACAAGTAACAATTGCTATATCTTGGAGGATGGTAACCTCATAAATCAGGATCAGCTATAAACCATGTGATCAATTAGGGGTTCTTTAAGACCCGTATTTATAGACGTAGTGCATACGGCTGTGACCGAGAAGCGGTTTTATCTGCTTGAGGTAGTTTCATGTGTTATTTATTATTTTATCGACATTTCTCAGTAGTATATATAAAAATTAACAATATATTTTTATAAAAGAAAATAATATATACATTTGAGAGCTTCGATGAGGATCTGGTGGATTGTAGTTGAACTTCTTGTTCCTCTGGTTGCAATGTTTTTTTGTTTTCACAAAAAAAATTATGACTTATCTCAAACTTTGGAAATAGTTAAAAATGATGTAATACTTTCAATCAAAAAGAAAAGAGTGAATTTTGTGCCCTTGCAGTAATTTGGAAAATGTGTAACCAAACATATTAATTACTGAATTTAGGAGATAAATAGAAGTATTATTATTATTTTATGGGCAACAGACCATGGAGGCCTAAGTCCTCACACGATATATTAGTAAATACATCGTATTTCTACGCAATGCATTTACTAATATATCACGTGTTTCTTGATGTGGTTTTTTTCGCAGGGTGGGTTCGTCACTCCCACGCCCATTTTTTGTGAGTGCCACCCATCGGCTAACGGGCCTCACAAATGCCTGGGGGGAGGTTGTCAGTGAGTTTTGCATTATTTTGTGCTTGAAAAAAAGCCCCGTTGGGACTGGGGATTCGATCTGACAACCTGTGGGTTGGTAGACTGGCGCGTTACCATGCTGCTACCGCTGCTCCCTTATGCTAATAGAAGTATACTATATTAAGAATAAAATTAATTAATCTTATTACTGTCATAACTAATTTTGATTGTGTAGCCACAAATTCATTGCACCTCAAAATGGTCTGTAAAACACAAATTTAATAAGTGATCAATAAAACAAAATAAACAATTTTTTTTTTTTTAAAGCTATTTTATATTTCCTGTTAGCCAATAAATTTTAAGAAACTAAACTGAATTTTTAGATGGAGAAATTTGAACTCTCCTACTATTAATCTGAGAAAGCCACAGTGAAGTGAAATTTCTATAAATTAAAAAAACTTCAAAAAAAGGTGAATATTTATTCTGGGACAACCTGTATATATAATATTTAGTTTTATTTTATATACATAATGAAGCACATTAATAACTTTTGGCAGTCGGGCTTCCTGTTATAGTTTCCAAAAATGTATCTTATAATGATGGTGACTCTATCAATCCAGCAATTTCTGTTTTCTCACTTTTTTTTATCACACATATCATCATCTAGTATCTTATAAGGAGTTTCAGCAATATAACCAGCCCACCAGAGTTATTCATCAAACCTAATTGACCATAATGAGCTTCTTGTAGAGTTCTACTTAATCTGTATTAATTCAAATCATCCAGATTCAGATAATTAATTATATATGTGTCCAACTAGTTTCCTCAAGATCTATATTTCTGTCGGGGTTGTCCGCTTGCTCTCTCTTGCTACATTTCGAATTGAAGGAGATTTCCTTTTCAAGCTCATGATAATGCTCTACATTCTACAACATATATTGCCAAAGCCTAATCCATCTCCAGTAGATGCAGGGCTTCACATCTTCAGCAGTTTCACTTTCTGTATGTTTAGGAAGGTCAAACGAAAAATTCCCTTTTAAAAAAAGAAGTATGCTGCTTTCAGAAATTAATTCATAGTTACCTTTTGCACTTTGGATTAAAATGCAATAAAAAAAGATGTTTCAAAATACTGGAACACTGCTGATATATTCAAATCATAGATGAAGTCAACCTGGAAAATTCTGTTAGAGAAGCCTAACAATAAATAAGTAATAAATATGGGGCAAAAAATAAACTCTGTAAAAATAAAGTATATGTGTACCCAGCCAGTCAGTTACATTATAGCCCAGGTAGCAGGGCTTTGAAAATAAAGTTAGGAGGAAAACATTAAGAAAATTCTTTGGAGCTATTAGAGAAGCCTATTGGTATTGATATTTCATGGGGGAGAACTAGTCCGGCAAGTGTACTTCTTGTAAATCCCTGGAGACTACCAGAGTTACTGCCACATACTAACCAAGCTGGGAGTGTCAATATGTTTTTTTTCAGGACCGCTGAAAAATAAACAACATGCATGGTCGTCACATGCCTTAGGGAAGCCTAACAATAATAGGCAATAAATATGGGACAAAATATAAACTCTGTAAAAATCAAGTATCAACAGGGATTTGAAAATAAAGTTTGGAGGAAAAAAGTAGGGTAGAGATGAAGATTGGTACTGTAGTACATTTTGACATCCTAATGATGCTATTAGAAAAAAAAACTTCTGTTTAGTCCAAATTACAGCAAAAAAATTCAAATATTGAATTAAATCCTCTAAAACTTGGTTTTGAATCTTTTTTTTTTTAGAAAATAAACAGCCACCCCAAATACCCTTGAAAACAGATCCAGTACCCCATACCTCACCACAGGTTCACCCAACACCCAGCGCTCCGATTCATACAAACTACCCAGCCCCTGATCCACATCTCAACTACAATCTAAACGATATAAACTATATCCTATCATCCTTCCTGTTGGATCTCCAAAATACTATAAAACCGCTAATCACTCTTCTCACTAGAATCCTGACCAAAATTCCTTTCAATCTCCCACGATGAGTCCAAAGCCCCTAGTTATCCTTTTGTGGTACACTAATGGACTTAACAACCATCATGACGAACTTGATATATTTCTCCACAACAAACACATAGATATTGCCCTGTTGACAGAAACTCACTTTACTCAACTGTCTCATTTCTACATCCGTGACTACATTACTTACAGATCAGACCACCTAGACAATACTTCACCCGCCGGGTCTTGCATCCTTACCCATAAATCCCTATCACATTTCCTCCACTCCAACTGATGCTATCCAAGCAACCTCTGTAATCATTTCTACTCGTCTTTCCACTTAACATTATCAGCTGTATACTGCCCCCCTGGTAATTCACTTTCCTACAATCACCTTGAGTCTTTATTCCGATCCTTCGGATCGTGCTTCATTGCTGGAGGAGACTATATTGTCAAACATCAACAATGGGGATGCCATACATCCAATACCCATGGTAATATCCTTTCCCGAGTCACTACCTCCAATAGTTATTCTATCCTCATGCCCACAAGTCCTACTTATTGGCCTACATCTCTCAAGAAACGTCCTGATATCCTAGATATATTTATTACCTCCCAAATTTCCTGTTCCCAGACCATTATTGAATCTATAGATGACCTTTCCTCAGACCACAGTCCAGTTATCCTTTTCTTACATCTGAGCTTCGTTCCTAAGCCCTCTCCTCCCTCATTGATAAAAGGACAAGTTGACTGGGACAAATTTCGCAATGATTTGGAAAACAAACAGGACCTGAAAACTCCCCTTAAAACTAAACATGACATTGACGAAGCAATAAAAAACTTAACCGAATCTATAAGAATTTGCATTTACGACAACACAACGACTGGTAAAATTAATAATACCATATGTACTAACTTGCCACAGCACATTAACATATAATTAAAGGAAAAACGCAGAGCAAGAGCAAAGTGGCACAGGACTAGATACCCAGCAGATAAAACATACTATACTACATTGACAAACAAACTCAAAAGAGAACTTAAAAAATTCAAAATACAAAATTTAACTAACTTAACTCAAAACCTCACTACTACTGACAAATCTTTATGGATGGCCACTAAGAAGCTTCTTAACTTCAAAAATTTTAATCACCCTCTTCTTACTGAATCACAAACATGGACGAAATCGGATGATGAAAAAACTCAGGTATTCGGTCAGCAACTTTCTAAAACATTTGAGCCACACCTTGACATCCTTAATTCAACTCATATTGAATACATTAAAGAAGAATTGAATACTCCACTTCAAATGACCCTTCCTCCTAAAGCATTTCATCCTTCAGAAATATCCAACATCATTCAGAAGTTACCTTCTCGCAAAGCTCCTGGTTATGACCTAATTACATCCCTTATTCTAAAACATCTTCCTCGAAAATCTGTTCTATTCCACACCTGCATCTACAATGCTGTACTCAGATCCACTTATTTTCCTGACCCTTGGAAATTATCCATAATCAAAATGATACCCAAAACTCAAAAGCCGCCAGAATACCCATCCTCCTACTGTCCTATCTCTCTGTTACCTATCATGGGCAAAATCCTTGATAAACTCATATTGAAATGCCTGTATCCCATCCTTGATTCCAACCACATAATCCCAGATCACCAGTTTGGATTCCGAACATCCCACTCCACTATACAGCAATGCCATCGTGTTTGATGTTGTCTCGTCTTCATAGGAGTGTGGAATGTACTGCTCGGGAGTCTTTCTTGATCTAGAACAGGCTTTTGAGCGAGTCTGGCACCAAGGACTGCTATACAAGATCCGTAAAGTCCTACCCCCTACATACTTCCTCATTATCCATTCTTATCTCTCCGACAGATTATTTCAAGTAAATTACAACAGCGCTTATTCATCCCTATTCTATTAGTCTGCTGGTGTACCTCAGGGTAGTTTCCTTGGTCCTATCCTTTATACAGTTTTCACAGCTGACATCCCAACCCATCCTTACACTATTCTCATCACATATGCCGATGATACATCTCTATTGTCAGTGAACAATGATCCTTACATTGTATTCCAAACCCTCCAATCCCACATCACCACTCTTGAAGAATGGTGCCAAAATTGGAGGATTAAAATTAATTCCAATAAATCCCACCAAATCACATTTAACCTTCATCATAAACCAATGACCTCTTGCCCTACAGTATCATTTAATAATACCCCACTTATTCCTGTCGAACAGATCCGTTACTTTGGACTGCATCTCGACAAACGACTGATCCATGTCCAAACGACATAAATCCTCATACAAGACTGAAAAGACAGGAAACTGCTCGTCGATTTCGGCTATTACAACATTTACTAGACAAATGGTCTAAGTTGCCAATCCATTACAAAAGACTGATCTACATGACTACTATAAGGCCTATCTGGACATACGGAGTTGAGCTTTGAGGCTCCATTAAACCATAAAATTCCTCTCAAATCCAATCCTTACAGTCCAAAATCCTTAATGCTCCTAACTTTTTCGCAAATCAAGCAAACTGTCATGACCTCAATGTTCCATATGTTGCCAATATGGCCAAAACCAGATACCATTCCTTCCATGAAAAACTTCCCAACCACCCGAATCCACTTGTTTCTAATCTGGCTTCTCCTTCATTACCTAATAATCCTCCTAGGCGTCTGAAAAGAAGATGGCCTCGGGATCTTCTCCTCTAGAAATGTTATTGGAGTTCTATCAATGGGTAGATTCTCTACATGTTTGTATCATGTCACTATCTCACCTACAGCAAATTTGCTTGTTGTATATATGTTATATAGTTGTAAATAATAATAAATAAATGATTAAAAAGAATATAAATAGTTTTAGAGTAAAGGGTCATGTTATGTGATAAAATTATTAATGTTTAGTTTTAATATAGGGTGTTTTTTTAAGCCCGATAGAACTTGAAATTGTAAAAAATAACACAAAAAATTAAATTGTAATCAAAATTTTTTTTTTATTCGAAAGATCAATACGTGACA